>NW_026111593.1:0-300000 GCF_024679095.1 Eriocheir sinensis
AATTATCTGATGTATTTTGTATCTCATATTTTTATAAACATATGCTTTATTTTTGGGTATTGCATCTTTATTTTCATACAAATTTACATTATTTTATTGATATTCTTTCTTCATTCATTTTGATAGGAATTGACATTATTCTATGTGTATTATTTGTATATATTTTTCATAATAAATTTACGTTATTTTATGTGTATTTGTTTATGTTATTTTGACACAAATTTACAATATTTTTTATGGGTATTTTGTATATACATTTCAAAAGAAATTTACCTAGTTTTATGTGTATTTTGTATATCTATTTTCATACAAACTCAAATTATTTCTATGTATTTTGTATATATTTTAATACAAATTTTTAGTTATGTTATGTGTACTTTTGTAAATTTATTTTCATTCAAATATATATTGTTTTATTGGTGTTTTGTTGATTTATATTGATACGAATTTACATTATTTTATATGTACTTTGTATATATATTTTATACGCTTTTCATTATTTAATATTTTTTGAATATATATTTTATACAAATTCATGGTATTTTATGTGTATTTTATATATATATTTCATATAAATTTACATTATTTTATGTGTATTTTGTACATATATTTTACAAATCTACCTTATTTTATGTTTATTTTGTATGTGTATTTTGTATATTTATATTTATCAAATACACATTCTTTTTATTGGCATTTGTTTATTTATTTTTAATTCAATTTACATTATTTTATGTGTATTTTGTATACATTTTTTTTGCGTATTTACCTAATTTTATGTATTTTGTATATATATTTATAGAAATCAACGTTTTATTTGTATTCGTATATATATTTTGAAACAAATTTACATTGTTTTATATGTATTTTGCATATCTCTTTCAATAAAAATTTACCTTATCGTATGGGCATTTTGTATATATATTTCAATGCAAATTTAAAAATATTATGTGTATTTTGTTATATATATTTTATAATATTACGAAAAGTTGAATAAAAATACATAAAAAAAAAATCAATTTGTATGAAAATAGATATACAAAATACACATATAATTAGTTAAATTTGTATTTAATTATATGTACAAAATACACATAAAATAATGTAAATTTGTATGAAATGAAAATAAATTCACATAAAATAACGTACATTTGTATAAAATACATATACAAAATAATTTTATGTGTATTTTGTATATTTATTTTCATACAAATTTAAATTATTTTTGTGTATTTTTGTATATAGTTTTATACAAACTTAGGTTATTTTATGAGTATTTTGTATATCTATTTTCATACAAATACACATTCTTTTATTGATATTTTGTTTATTTATTTTGACTAGAATTTAAATTATTTAATATGTATTTTGTATATATATTTTTATACGTATTTACATCATTTCATGTGTATTTTGTATATATATTTCTATAGAAATCTACGTTATATTATGTGTATTCGTATATAGATTTTTAAACAAATTTACACTTTTATGTGTATTTTGCATTTTTTTTGCAATACAAATTTACGTTATTGTATATGCATTTTGTATATTAATTTTCATACAAATTTAATTATTTTATGTGAATTTTTGTATATGTATTTTTATAAAAATGTGCTTTATTTTATGGGTATTTTGCATCTTTATTTTCATACAAATTTACGTTATTTTATTGATATTCTGCTCATTCATTTTGATACGATTTGACATTATTCTATGTGTATTTTGTATATATTTTTGAAACAAATTTACGTTATTTTATGTGTATATGTTTATATATTTTGACACAAATTTACAATATTTTATGAATATTTTGTATATATATTTCAAAAGAAATCTACCTAGTTTTATGTGTATTTTGAATATCTATTTTCATACAAACTCAAATTATTTTTATGTATTTTTGTATATATTTCAATACAAATTTTAGTTATGTTATGTGTATTTTGTAAATCTATTTTCATTCAAATATATATTATTTTATTGGTATTTTGTTGATTTATATTGATACGAATTTAAATTATTTTATATGTACTTTTTATATATATTTTTATACGCTTTTACATTATTTAATATTCATTTTGAATATATAATTTTATACAAATTCATGGTATTTTATGTGTATTTGTATATATATTTTCATATTAATTTACATTATTTTATGTGTATTTTGTACATATATTTCATTAAAAATTTACCTTATTTTCTGTTTATTTTGTATGTGTATTTTGTACATTTATATTTATACAAATACACATTCTTTTATTGGTATTTTGATTATTTATTTTGTTTCGAATTTATATTATTTTATGTGTATTTTGTTTACATTTTTTTATACGTATTTACCTAATTTTATGTGTATTTTGTATATCTATTTTTATAGATATCTACGTTATTTTATGTGTATTCGTATATATATTTTGAAACAAATTTACATTGTTTTATATGTATTTTTGCATATCTCTTTCAATAGAAGTTTACCTTATTGTATGTGCATTTTGTATATTTATTTCAATACAAATTTAAATATTTTATGTGTATTTTGGTATATATATTTTTATAAGAAATGCGCATTTGATGAATTTTGCATCTTTATTTTCAAACAAATTTACATTATTTTATTAATATTCGGTGTATTTATTTTGATACGATCTTACATTATTCTATTTGTTTTTTGTATATATATATTTTTTTATACATATTTACATTATTTAATGAATATCTTGCATATATATTTCATACAAATTTATTGTCTATTATTTATTTTCATACAAATACACATTCTTTTCATGATATTTTGTCTATTTATTTTGACACGAATTTACAATAAATTTACGTTATTTTATGTGCATTTTGTATATTTATATTTATACAAATACACATTCTTTTATTGGTATATTGTTTATTTACATTTATACGAATGTACATTATATTATGTTAATTTTGTATACATTTTTTTATACGTATTTACTTAATTTTATATGTATTTTGTATATGTATTTTTATAGAAATCTACGTTATTTTATGTGTATTCGTATATATATTTTGAAAAAAATTTACATTATTTTATATGTATTTTTCATATCTATTTCAATACAAATTTACCTTATTGTATGGGCATTTTGTATATTTTTTTAATACAAATTGAAATATTTTATGTGTATTTTGGAATCAATAATTTTATAAAAAAAAACGTAAATTTGTATAAGAAAAATATGTACAAAACACAAATAGAATAATGTAAAATCGTATCAAAATAAATACACAGAATATTAATAAAATAATGTAAATTTGTATGAAAATAAAGAAGCAAAATGCCATAAAATAACATATTTTTTTATTTATAAAATATATATACCAGAATACATCAAAATTAAATTTGTATTAAAAATAAATATACAAACATAATAAGGTAGAATTATTGAAATAGATATACAAAATACATATAAAACAATGTAATTTGTTTCAAAATATATATATAAATACACATAAAATAATGTAGATATATATACAAAATATAAAATAAAATTAAATACACATAAATGTATAAAAATACATAATAAAATAATGTAATTCGTATCAAAATAAATAAACAAAATACCAATAAAAGAATGTGTATTTGTATAAATATAAATATACAAAATATAAATAAAATAACGTAAATTTATATAAAACTATATACAAAAATACATAGAAGTAGTTAAATTTGTATGAAAATATATACAAAATACACACGAAATAAGCTAAATTTGAATTGAAATATATATACAAAATACTTGAAATAAAGTAAATTTGTATCAATATTTATAAATACACATATAATCATGTAATTCGTATGAAAATATATAAACAAAATACACATTAAATAATGTAAATACGTATAAAAAATATGTACAAAATACACATATAATCATGTAATTCGTATCAAAATAAATAAACAAAATACCAATAAAATAATATAAATTTGTATGAGTAAACGTGTATGTTGCATATTTTTTCAATACAAATTTACCTTATTATATATGCATTTTGTATATTAATTTTAATACAAATTTAATTATTCGATGTGTATTTTTGTATCTGTATTTTTATAAACATATGCTTTATTTTTTGGGTATTTTGCATCTTTATTTTCATACAAATTTACATTATTTTATTGATATTCTGCTCATTCATTTTGATAGGAATTGACATTATTCTATGTGTATTTTGTATATATTTTTCATACAAATTTACGTTATTTTATGTGTATTTGTTTATATATTTTGACACAAATTTACAATATTTTATGGGTATTTTGTATATACATTTCAAAAGAAATTTACCTAGTTTTATGTGTATTTTGTATATCTATTTTCATACAAACTCAAATTATTTCTATGTATATTTGTATATATTTTAATACAAATTTTAGTTATGTATGTGTACTTTGTAAATTTATTTTCATTCAAATATATATTATTTTATTGGTGTTTTGTTGATTTATATTGATACGAATTTACATTATTTTATATGTACTTTGTATATATATTTTTATACGCTTGTACATTATTTAATATTTATTTTGAATATATATTTTTATACAAATTCATGGTATTTTATGTGTATTTTTATATATATATTTTCATATAAATTTACATTATTTTATGTGTATTTTGTACATATAATTTATTACAAATCTACCTTATTTTATGTTTATTTTGTATGTGTATTTTGTATATTTATATTTATCCAAATACACATTCTTTTATTGGCATTTTGTTTATTTATTTTAATTCGAAATTACATTATTTTATGTGTATTTTGTATACATTTTTTTATACGTATTTACTTAATTTTATGTGTATTTTGTGTATATATATTTATAG
Organism: Eriocheir sinensis; assembly: GCF_024679095.1. NCBI lineage: Eukaryota > Metazoa > Arthropoda > Malacostraca > Decapoda > Varunidae > Eriocheir > Eriocheir sinensis. The sequence continues at coordinate 4,869 of NW_026111593.1, forward strand.
AAATCAACGTTTTTTTATTTGTATTCGTATATATATTTTGAAACAAATTTACATTGTTTTATATGTATTTTTGCATATCTCTTTCAATACAAATTTACCTTATTGTATGTGCATTTTGTATATTTATTTCAATGCAAATTTAAATATTTTATGTGTATTTTGGTATATATATTTTTATAAGAAATGCGCTATTTGATGGGAATTTTGCATCTTTATTTTCAAACAAATTTACATTATTTTATTAATATTCGGTGTATTTATTTTGATACGATCTTACATTATTCTATTTGTTTTTTGTATATATATATTTTTTTATACATATTTACATTATTTAATGAATATCTTGCATATATATTTCATACAAATTTATTTTCTATTATTTATTTTCATACAAATACACATTCTTTCCATGATATTTTGTTTATTTATTTTGAAACGAATTTACAATAAATTTACGTTATTTTATGTGCATTTTGTATATTTATATTTATACAAATACACATTCTTTTATTGGTATATTGTTTATTTACATTTATACGAATGTACATTATTTTATGTGAATTTTGTATACATTTTTTTATACGTATTTACTTAATTTTATATGTATTTTGTATATGTATTTTTATAGAAATCTACGTTATTATATGTGTATTCGTATATATATTTTGAAACAAATTTACATTATTTTATATGTATTTTGCATATATATTTCAATACAAATTTACCTTATTGTATGTGCATTTTGTATATTTATTTTAATATAAATTAAAATATTTTATGTGTATTTTGGAATCAATAATTTTATAAAAAAACGTAAATTTGTATAAAAAATATGTACAAAACACAAATAGAATAATGTAAAATCGTATCAAAATAAATACACAGAATATTAATAAAATAATGTAGATTTGTATGAAAATAAAGAAGCAAAATACCCATAAAATAACGCATTTTTTTTATTTATAAAAATATATATACCAAAATACACATAAAATATTAGAATTTGTATTAAAGTAAATATAAAAAATGCACATACAATAAGGTTAATTTGTATTGAAGTAGATATGCAAAATACATAAAAAAAAGGAAATTTGTTTCAAAATATATATACGAATACACATAAAATAATGTAGATTTCTATAAAAATATTATACAAAATACACATAAAATGAAGTAAATACGTATAAAAAAATGTATACAAAATACACATCAAATAATGTAAATACGTATCAAAATAAATAAACAAAATACCAATAAAAGAATGTGTATTTGTATAAATATAAATATACAAAATATAAATAAAATAACGTAAATTTATATAAAACTATATACAAAAATACACAGAAGTAATTAAATTTGTATGAAAATATATACAAAATACCCATAAAATAAGCTAAATTTGAATTGAAATATATATACAAAATACATGAAATAAAGTAAATTTGTATCAAAATATTTATACAAATACACATATAATAACGTAAATTTGTATGAAAATATATAAACAAAATACACATTAAATAATGTAAATACGTATAAAGAAATATGTACAAAATACACATATAATCATGTAATTCGTATCAAAATAAATAAACAAAATACCAATAAAATAATATAAATTTGTATGAGTAAACGTGTATGTTGCATATTTTTTCAATACAAATTTACCTCATTAAATACGCATTTTGTATATTAATTTTAATATATGTGTATTTGAATATATATTTTGATACACATTTACATTATTTTATGTATTCTCTATATTTATTTCAATTCAAATTTAGCTTATTTTATGTGTCTTTTGTATATCTATTTTCATACAAATTTAATTATTTTTGTTTATTTTTGTATATAGTTTTATACAATTTTACGTTATTTTATGTGTATTTTGTATATTTATATTTATACAAGTAAACATTCTTTTATTGGCATTTAGTTTATTTATTTTGATACGAATTTACATTATTTTATGTGTATTTTGTATACATTTTCTTATACATATTTACTTCATTTTATGTGTATTTTGTATAAATATTTTTATAGAAATCTACGTTATTTTATGTGTATTCGTATATATATTTTGAAACAAAATTACATTGTTTTATGTGTATTTTGCATATCTATTTCAATACAAATTTACCTTATTGTATGTGCATTTTGTATATTTATTGTAATACAAATTTAAATATTTTATGTGTATTTTGGTATATATATTGTCATAAAAAATGCGTTGTTTTATGGGTATTTTGCATCTTAATTTTCATACAAATTTACATTATTTTATTAATATTCTGTGTATTTATTTTGATACGGTTTTACTTTATTCTATTTGTGTTTTGTATATATTTTTTTTTATACATATATACATTATTTAATGTGTATATTTTATACAAATTTACGTTATTTTAAGTGTATTTGTTTATATAGTTTTATTCAAATTTACATTATTTTATGTGTATTTTGTATATGTATTTCAATAGAAATTTAACTAGTTTTATGTGTATTTTGAATATATATTTTCATACAAATTTAAATTATTTTTGTGTATTTTTTTAATAGAGTTTTATACAAATTTACAATATTTTATGTGTATTTTGTATATCTATTTTCATACAAATACACATTCTTTTATTAATATTTTGTTTATTTATTTTGATGCGAATTTACATTATTTAATGTGCATTGTGTATATATATTTTTATACGTATTTACGTCATCCTTATTGTATGTGTGCATTTTGTATATTAATTTTAATACAAATTTAATTATTCTATGTGTATTTTTGTATATGTATTTTTAAAAAGAAATATGCTTTATTAAAATAAATATACAAAATGCACATACAATAAGGTAAATTTGTATTGAAATAGATATGCAAAATACATATAAAATAATGTAAATTTGTTTCAAAATATATATACGAATACACATAAAATAACGTAGATTTCTATAAAAATACATATACAAAATAACCATAATATTAAGTAAATACGTATTAAAAAATGTATACAAAAAACACATAAAATAATGTAAATTCGTATAAATGTAAATAAACAATATACCAATACAAGAATGTGTATTTGTATAGATATAAATATACAAAATGCACATAAAATAGCGTAAATTTATATAAAACTGTATACATAAAATAACGCAAATTTCTATTAAAATATATGTACAAAAATGAGCATAAAATAAATTTGCATAGAAATATATATACAAAACACACTTTAGATAATGTAAATGAGTATAAAAATATGTATACAAAATACCTATGAAATAATCTAAATTCGTAACGAATTAAATTAAGAAAATATCAATAAAATAATGTAATTTTGGATGAAAATATATACAAAATACACATAAAATAACCTAAATACAAATACAAGTATACATAAAATAATTTAAAATTGAATGAAATAAATATACAAAATAAACATAAAATAAGGTAAATTTGTAATGAAATATATGAAAAAATACACATAAAATAATATAAATTTGTATGAAAATATATATACAAATACACATTAAATAACATGAATTTGTATAAAATTTGTTTCAAAATATATACTTATACACACAATAAAATAACGTAATATTTTTATGAAAATGTATATACAAAATACACATAAAATAATTTAAATACGTAGAAAAATTTATATACAAAAAACACATAAAATAATGTAAATTTGTATGAAAATATATAAGCAAATACACATAAAATAATGTAAATTTAAATAAAATATATATACAAAATGAACATTAAATAATGTAAATATGTATAAAAAAAATATACAAAATACACATAGAATAATGTTAAATCGTATCAAAATAAATAAAGAGAATATCAATAAAATAAAGTAAATTTGTATGAAAATAAAGATGCAAAATATATATATATAATAACGCATATTTGCATAAAAAAATATATACAAAAATACATATAAAATAGTTAAGTTTGTTTTAAAATAAATATACAAAATGCACGTACAATAAAGTAAATTTGTATTGAAATAGATATGCAAAATACACATCAATAATGTAAATTTGTATGAAAATATATATACAAATACTCATAAAATAGAGTAAATTTCTATGAAAATATACATACAAAATAGATATACAAAATACACATATAACTAGTTAAATTTGTATTTAAATACATGTACAAAAAACACATAAAATAATGTAGATTTGTATGAAATGAAAACAAATACATTTTATATAAAATCATAGACTTCACAATCTCTTGACGGGAAACGGGGCGCGGGGCCGATTCGCAGGGGGCCGATTTTCAAAAATTTAAAATTTAAATATTTTCAAAACCAAAGCAGCTAGCGACCTGAAACTAAAACAGGCACCTCCCTTAGGCATATATGAGTCTCCATGAGCAGCGGTATCAAAAAATTCAAAGTCGTTCCCTAATAAAATACCGATTAATTGTTTTTTATATAAGTATAACAAAACTTAAAAAGGCTATAAAATCCTCAGATTTTACGCTAGATGCACAAACATCACCAAATGCAGAGATAATCACTTATATTTTCAGAATCAATAGCAATATTTAGCATATCTTATAAGTTTTTGCCCGAAATAGCTACTTATTTTTTTTTTATTTAGTGCAATTTTTTACGTAAGTTATTAACATCTAATAAATCACTTAATTTTCACATTAGAAACTTAATACTTGAGGAAAGCATGCAGAAACATCTTAATTTTACTCAACAAAAGCAAAATATTCATTTTTCTATATACAATCACAACTTATTTTGGTTGAATTCCGATGTCACTATTGCCGCAGCACGTCTTGCCGGCTATCTGGCCCTCGTCCTGAACAATCACTTTAGCCTTTTGGCCCATGACTTGTGGGCCCCGGTCAGTTTCCTGGACTTGTACACGTCCCTGTTCCTCGCCGTCTCCTTCCTGCCCTCCTCGATACTGCTCCTCTTCCTGCCGGTCGGCTGCTTCAAGGCCTTGTTCTTCCTCGCTTCTGAGGTCACGTCCTTGGAGAAATTAGCACCGAAACAGTTGAAGAGGGACCTGCTGATGTGCGGCAAGATGGTGTTGGCCAGGTTGTGCCCCTCCTGGCACCTGTACCCCTGCAAGGTCGGGTCTGAGGCCGCCAGGAACTCCAGGAGGTGCCTGAACCCGTCCCTGTGGCGCATGGCAAGGGAGAACCTCAACCTGCGCTCCTTCTTGTCCTCCCTGCACATCAGGGAGTCCCACAGCGACATCCCGAAGGACGCCATGTGGGCCATTGGGAAGATGGCCGCTTCAGGACCGCCCGGCCCGTCTCCAGCTCTCCCCTGTCGACCAGCTCGACCAGGGCGTCGAACATCACAGAGGGCGGGTCGCCCCTCTCGAGCTCCACGGTAATCTTCATCTCCTCCTGCTGGGCAAGCTCCTGCTTGCAGCACTCGGCCACAGAGGAGTTGGCCTGGACCTTCCTGGCCAGGTAGCCGGCGTAGTTGCCGACCGCGGCGAGGAGCAACTCGTCCGTCGGCGGGTCCGGCTGGTCGTCGGCCAGCTCCCTGGCAAGCTGGGCCAAGATCACCTCGTCGTCCTCCTTCTCCTCTGCCTTGGCCCGGTCCAGGTCGGCCTGCACGTCCCCGGGGAAGAACCCGACGAGCTTCAGCAAATGCAGGCGCTGGGCCAACCTGTTGCTCACCATGAAGTTCTGCACGCTCGTCCAGTTGTGGGGAAGGGTACAGAGACGATGAATAACTGTAGGTCCTTTACTTGGAGAGTAAACAGAGGCAGGACAGCGATAATCCTTTACAGAGGGGAAGTGCCCAGCTGACTGCGTGCCTAAGGCGAGTTAGGCGACGCGGGAACTGAGCTGAGTTGCCATGTAGGCACTAACTAAACGTACATTTCTTGTTTCCTAATACGTAAAACTGTGGACTTCACTATCCTACAGTTATCATTCATTTTACGTAAAGATTTCAACCTAAAGTTACGCAAATTTGCCATTTTTTTACACAACGTTTTCAAAGTGCACGCATGGTGCTATTTTATATAAGTTACCTTGAATCCTCGATCAAATCACTCTAGAGACACTCCTGCCTGCTTGTATGCACTAAAACTTGAAGATTTCGTCCTGTTTCCACTTAAATTCGGAGTAAGAACGCAGAGTGTGTTTGAGTTGTCGCAGTGAAAGTCGCCATAACAATCGGCCCCTTACGCGAAGCCAGCGCGCCAAGACTGAAGAGATTTCCCGTCAACTAGTTGTGAAGTCTATGATAAAATATATATACAAAATACACATAGAATAATGTAAAATCATATCAAAATAAATACACAGAATATCAATAAAATAATGTAAATATGTATGAAAATAAAGATGCAAAATACCCATAAAATAAAACATATTTTTATAAAAATACATATACAAAAATACACATAGATTAATCAAATTTGTATTAAAATTAATATACAAAATGCACATACAATAAGGTAAATTTGTATTGAAAAAATATGCAAAATACACATAAAACAATGTAAATTTGTTTCAAATTATATATACGAATACACATAAATTAACGCAGATTTCTATAGAAATATATATACAAAATACTCTTGAAATAATGTAAATACGTATAAAAATATATATACAAAATACACATTAAATAATGTTAATTCGTGTCAAAATAAATAAACAAAATATCATGAAAAGAATGTGTATTTGTATGAAAATAGATATACAAAATACACATAAAATAACCTAAATTAGTTTGATACGAATTACATGATTATATGTATATTTTGTACATATTTTTTATACGTATTTACATTACTTAATGTGTATTTTGTTTATATATTTTTAAACAAATTTACGTTATTATATGTATTTTTATAAATATTTTGATACAAATTTACATAATTTTATGTATTTTCTATATACATTTCAATTCAAATTTAGCTTATTTTATCTGTATTTTGTATATCTATTTTCATACGAATTTAATAACTTCTGTGTATTTTTGTATATAGTTTTATACAAATTTACGTTATTTTATGTGTATTTTGTATATTTATATTTATACAAATACACATTCTTTTATTGGTATTTTGTTTATTTATTTTGATACGAATTTACATTATTTTATGTGTATTTTGTATACATTTTCTTATACGTATTTACTTCATTTTATGTGTATTTTGTATTTATATTTTTATACAAATCTACGTTATTTTATGGGTATTCGTATATATATTTTGAAGCAAATTTACATTGTTTTATATGTATTTTGCATATCTATTTCAATACAGATTTACCTTATTGTATGTGTATTTTGTATATTTATTTTAATACAAATACCTATTCTTTTATTGATATTTTAATTATTTATTTTGACACGAATTTACATTATTTAATGTGTATTTTGTATATATATTTTTATACGTATTTACAACATTTCATGTGTATTTTGTATATATATTTCTATAGAAATCTACGTTATTTTATGTGTATTCGTATATATATTTTGAAACAAATCTACATTATTTTATGTGTATTTTGTATATATATTTCATTATAAATTTGCCTTATTTTAAGTTTATTTTTATATCTATTTTCATTCAAATTCAAATCATTTTATGTGTTTATATTTATTTGTATTTACGTTATTTTATGTGTATTTTCTATATATATTTTCATTCAAAATTACATTATTTTATCGGTATTTTGTTCATTTATTTCGATACGAGTTTAAATTATTTCATGTGTATTTTCTATTCATTTACATATAGAGTAAATTTCTATGAAAATATATATTCAAAATACATATAAAATTATGTAAATAAGTATAAAAATATATATATCAAATACAACTAAAAAAAATGAAAATTCGTATCAAAATAAATAAATAAAATTCCGATAAAAGAACGTAAATTCGAATTAAAATAAATAAACAAAATACCAATAAAAGAATGTGTATTAGGATAAATATAAATATACAAAATACACATACAAAATAAACATAAAATAAGGTAGATTTGTAATAAAATATATGTACAAAATACACATAAAATAATGTAAATTTATATGAAAATATATATACAAATACACATAAAATACCATGAATTTGTATAAAAATATATATTCAAAATAAATATTAAATAATGGAAAAGCGTATAAAAATATATATACAAAGTACATATAAAATAATGTAAATTCGTATCAATATAAATCAACAAAACACCAAAAAAATATATATTTGAATGAAAATAAATTTACAAAATACACATAACATAACTAAAATTTGTATTAAAATATATACAAAAATACATAGAAATAATTTAAGTTTGTATGAAAATAGATATACAAAATACACATAAAACTAGGTAAATTTCTTTTGAAATGTATATACAAAATACCCATAAAATATTGTAAGTTTTTGTCAAAATATATAAACAAATACACATAAAATAACGCAAATTTGTATGAAAAATATATACAAAATACACATAGAATAATGTCAATTCCTAAAAAAATGAATGAGCAGAATATCAATAAAATATTGTAAATTTGTATGAAAATAAAGATGCAAAATACCCAAAAAATAAAGAATATGTTTATAAAAATACAGATACAAAAATACACATCGAATAATTAAATTTGTATTAAAATTAATATACAAAATGCGTATATAATAAGGTAAATTTGTATTGAAAAAATATGCAACATACATGTTTACTCATACAAATTTATATTATTTAATTGGTATTTTGTTTATTAATTTTTATACGAATTACATGATTATATGTGTATTTTGTACATATTTTTTTATACATATTTACATTATTTAATGTGTATTTTGTTTATATATTTTCATACAAATTTACGTTATTATATGTGAATTTGTATAAATATTTTGATACAAATTTACTTTATTTCATGCATTTTGTATATATATTTCAATTCAAATTTAGCTTATTTCGTGTGTATTTTGTATATATTTTCATACAAATTTAATTACTTCTGTGTATTTTTGTATTTAGTTTTATATAAATTTACGTTATTTTATGAGTATTTTGTATATTTATATTCATACAAATACACATTCTTTTATTGGTATTTTGTTTATTTATTTTGATACGAATTTACATTATTTTATGATATATGTTTTATCCAAATTTACATTATTTTATGTGTATTTGTTTATATATTTTCATACATATTTACATTATTTTATGTGTTTTTTGTATATATGTTTTTCTACGTATTTAAATTATTTTATGTGTATTTTGTATATACATTTTCATAAAAAAATTACGTTATTTTATTGTGTGTATAAGTATATATTTTGATACAAATTTTATACAAATTCATGTTATTTAATGTGTATTTGTATATATATTTTCATATAAATTTATATTATTTTATGTGTATTTTTTCATATATTTCATTACAAATTTACCTTATTTTATGTTTATTTTGTATATTTATTTCATTCAATTTTTAATTATTTTATGTGTATATTTGTATTTGTATTTACGTTATTTTATGTGTATTTTGTATATATATTTTCATCCAAAATTACATTATTTTATTGGTATTTCTTAATTTAATTCGATACGAATTTATATTATTTCATAGGTATTTTGTATACATATTTTTATACTTATTTACATTATCTATTGTGTGTTTTGTATATATATTTTTATGCAAATTTATTTAATGTTCATTTTTGTACATATATTTTTATAGATATTTGCGTTATTTTATGTATATAGTTTTATATAAATTTACGTTATTTTATGTGCATTTTGTATATTTATATTTATACAAATACACATTCTTTTATTGGTATATAGGTTCTTTACATTTATACGAATTTACATTATTTTATGTGTATTTTGTATACATTTTTTTATACGTATTTACTTAATTTTATGTGTATTTTGTATAAGTATTTTTATAGAAATCTACGTTATTTTATGTGTATTCGTATATATTTTGAAACAAATTTACATTATTTTATATGTATTTTGCATATCTATTTCAATACAAATTTACCTTATTGTATGTGCATTTGTATATTTATTTTAATACAAGTTCAAATATTTTATGTGTATTTTGGTATCAATAATTTTATAAAAAATGCGTTATTTTATAGGTATTTTGCATCTTAATTTTCATTTTATATGTACTTTGTATATATATTTTTATACGCTTTTACATTATTTAATATTTATTTTGAATATATATTTTTATACAGATTCATGGTATTTTACGTGTATTTGTATATATATTTTCATATAAATTTACATTATTTTATGTGTATTTTGTACATATATTTTATTACAAATCTACCTTATTTTATGTTTATTTTGTATGTGTATTTTGTATATTTATATATATCCAAATACACATTCTTTTATTGGTATTTTGTTTATCTATTTTAATTCGAATTTACATTATTTTATGTGTATTTTGAATACATTTTTTTATACGTATTTACTTAATTTTATGTGTATTTTGTATATACATTTTTATAGAAATCTACGTTTTTTTATTTGTATTCGTATATATATTTTGAAACAAATTTACATTGTTTTATATGTATTTATGCATATCTCTTTCAATACAAATTTATCTTATTATATATGCATTTTGAATATTTATTTCAATACAAATTTAAAAATTTTATGTGTATTTTTGTATATATATTTTTATAAGAAATGCGCTATTTTATGGGAATTTTGCATCTTTATTTTCATACAAATTTACATTATTTTATTAATATTCGGTGTATTTATTTTGATACAATTTTATATTATTCTATTTGTTTTTTGTATATACTTTTTTATACATATTTACATTATTTAATGTGTATCTTGCATATATATTTTATACAAATTTATTATCTATTATCTATTTTCATACAAATACACATTCTTTTCATGATATTTTGTTTATTTATTTTGAAACAAATTTACTTTATTTGATATGTATTTTGTATATATATTTTTTTACGTATTTACATAATTTCATATGTATTTTGTATATATATTTGATAGATATTCAAAATAGACATAAAATAACCTAAATTTGTATCAAACTATATACAAAAATACACAAAAATATTTTAAATTTGTATGAAAATAAATATACAAAATACACATAAAATTAGGTAAATTTGTATGGAAATACATATAAAAAATACACATAAAATAATGTAAATTTGAATTAAAATACATAAACATATACACTTAAAATAACGTAAATTTGTATAAAAAAAATATATACAAAACACAAATAGAATAATGTAAAATCGTATCAAAATAAATACACAGAATATTAATAAAATAATGTAAATTTGCATGAAAATAAAGAAGCAAAACACCCATAAAATAACGCATTTTTTTTATAAAATATATACCAAAATACACATAAAAAAATTAGATTTGTATTAAAATAAATATATAAAAAACACATACAATAAGGTAAATTTGTATTGAAATAGATACGCAAAATACATATAAAGCAATGTAAATTTGTTTCAAAATATGTATACGAATACACATAAAATAACGTAGATTTCTATAAATATATATATACAAAATACACATAAAATGAAGTAAATACGTATAAAAAAATGTATACAAAATACACATAAAATAATGTAAATTCGTATCAAATTAAATAAACAAAATACCAATAAAAGAATATGTATTTGTTTAAATATAAATATACAAAATACACATAAAATAACGTAAATTTATATAAAACTATATTCATAAATACACAGAAGTAATTAAATTTGTATGAAAATATATACAAAATACACACAAAATAAGCTAAATTTGAATTGAAATATATATACAAAATACATGATATAAAGTAAATTTGTATCAAAATATTTATACAAATACACATATAATAACGTAAATTTGTATGAAAATATATAAACAAAATACACATTAAATAATGTAAATACGTATAAAAAAAAGTGTACAAAATACACATATAATCATGTAATTCGTATCAAAATAAATAAACAAAATACCAATAAAATAATATAAATTTGTATGAGTAAACGTGTATGTTGCATATTTTTTCAATACAAATTTACCTTATTATATACGCATTTTGTATACTAATTTTAATACAAATTTAATTATTCGATATGTATTTTTGTATCTGTATTTTTATAAACATATGCTTTATTTTTTTGGGTATTTTGCATCTTTATTTTCATACAAAAATACATTATTTTATTGATATTCTGCTCATTCATTTTGATACGAATTGACATTATTCTATGTGTATTTTGTATATATCATACAAATTTACGTTATTTTATATGTATTTGTTTATATATTTTGACACAAATTTACAATATTTTATGGCAATTTTGTATATACATTTCAAAGGAAATTTACCTAGTTTTATTTGTATTTTGTATATCTATTTTCATACAAACTCAAATTATTTTTATGTATTTTTGTATATATTTTAATACAAATTTTAGTTATGTTATGTGTATTTTGTAAATTTATTTTCATTCATATATATATATATATATATATATATATATATATATATATATATATATATATATATATATATATATATATATATATATATATATATATATATATATATATATATATATATATATATATATATATATATATATATATATATATATATATATATATATATATATATATATATATATATATATATATATATATATATATATATATATATATATATATATATATATATATATATATATATATATATATATATATATATATATATATATATATATATTTTATTGGTGTTTTGTTGATTTATATTGATACGAATTTACATTACTTTATATGTACTTTGTATATATTTTTATACGCTTTTACATTATTTAATATTTATTTTGAATATATATTTTATACAAATTCATGGTATTTTATGTGTATTTGTATATATATTTTCATATCAATTTACATTATTTTATGTGTTTTTTGTACATATATTTTATTACAAATCTACCTTATTTTATGTTTATTTTGCATATGTATTTTGTATATTTATATTTATCCAAATACACATTCTTTTATTGGTATTTTGTTTATTTATTTTAAATCGAATTTACATTATTTTATGTGTATTTTGTATACATTTTTTTTATACGTATTTACTTAATTTTATGTGTATTTTGTATATATATTTTTATAGAAATCTATGTTTTTTTTATTTGTATTCGTATATATATTTTGAAACAAATTTACATTGTTTTATATGTATTTTTGCATATCTCTTTCAATACAAATTTACCTTATTGTATGTGCATTTTGTATATTCATTTCAATACAAATTTAAATATTTTATGTGTATTTTGGTATATATATTTTTATAAGAAATGCGCTATTTTATGGGAATTTTGCATCTTTATTTTCATACAAATTTACATTATTTTATTAATAATCGGTGTATTTATTTTGATACGAATTTACATTATTCTATTTGTTTTTTGTAAATACTTTTTTATACATATTTGCATTATTTAATGAGTATCTTGCATATATATTTTATACAAAGTTATTATCTATTATCTATTTTTATTCAAATACACATTTTTTACATGATATTTTGTTTATTTATTTTGACACGAATTTACATTATTTGATATGTATTTTGTATATATATATTTTTATACGTATTTACATAATTTCATATGTATTTTGTATATATATTTCTATAGAAATCTACTTTATTTTATGTGTATTCGTATATATATTTTGAAACAAATTTACATTGTTTTATATGTTTTTTTGAATATCTCTTTTAATACAAATTTACCTTACTGTATATGCATTTTGTATATTTATTTTAATACAAATTTAAATATTTTATGTGTATTTTGGTATATATATTTTGTATATATATTTTTATACGTATTTACATAATTTCATATGTATTTTGTATATATATTTAATAGATATTCAAAATAGACATAAAATAACCTAAATTTGTATCAAACTATATACAAAAATACACAAAAATATTTTAAATTTGTATGAAAATAAATATACAAAATACACATAAAATTAGGTAAATTTGTATGGAAATACATATACAAAATACACATAAAATAATGTAAATTTGAATGAAAATACATAAACAAATACACTTAAAATAACGTAAATTTGTATAAAAAAATATATATACAAAACACAAATAGAATAATGTAAAATCGTATCAAAATAAATACACAGAATATTAATAAAATAATGTAAATTTGTATGAAAATAAAGAAGCAAAATACCCATAAAATAACGCATTTTTTTTATTTATAAAAATATATATACCAAAATACACATAAAAAAATTAGATTTGTATTAAAATAAATATATAAAAAACACATACAATAAGGTAAATTTGTATTGAAATAGATACGCAAAATACATATAAAGCAATGTAAATTTGTTTCAAAATATATACGAATACACATAAAATAACGTAGATTTCTATAAATATATATATACAAAATACACATAAAATGAAGTAAATACGTATAAAAAAATGTATACAAAATACACATAAAATAATGTTAATTCGTATCAAATTAAATAAACAAAATACCAATAAAAGAATATGTATTTGTTTAAATATAAATATACAAAATACACATAAAATAACGTAAATTTATATAAAACTATATTCATAAATACACAGAAGTAATTAAATTTGTATGAAAATATATACAAAATACACACAAAATAAGCTAAATTTTAATTGAAATATATATACAAAATACATGATATAAAGTAAATTTGTATCAAAATATTTATACAAATACACATATAATAACGTAAATTTGTATGAAAATATATAAACAAAATACACATTAAATAATGTAAATACGTATAAAAAAAAGTGTACAAAATACACATATAATCATGTAATTCGTATCAAAATAAATAAACAAAATACCAATAAAATAATATAAATTTGTATGAGTAAACGTGTATGTTGCATATTTTTTCAATACAAATTTACCTTATTATATACGCATTTTGTATATTAATTTTAATACAAATTTAATTATTCGATGTGTATTTTTGTATCAGTATTTTTTATAAAGATATGCTTTATTTTTTTGGTTATTTTGCATCTTTATTTTCATACAAATTTACATTATTTTATTGATATTCTGCTCATTCATTTTGATACGAATTGATATTATTCTATGTGTATTTTGTATATATCATACAAATTTACGTTATTTTATATGTATTTGTTTATATATTTTGACACAAATTTACAATATTTTATGGCAATTTTGTATATACATTTCAAAAGAAATTTACCTAGTTTTATGTATTTTGTATATCTATTTTCATACAAACTCAAATTATTTTTATGTATTTTTGTATATATTTTATATACAAATATATATATATATATATATATATATATATATATATATATATATATATATATATATATATATATATATATATATATATATATATATATATATATATATATATATATATATATATATATATATATATATATATATATATATATATATATATATATATATATATATATATATATATATATATATATATATATATATATATATATATATATATATATATATATATATATATATATATATATATATATATATATATATATATATATTATTATGTTTTGTTGATTTATATTGATACGAATTTACATTACTTTATATGTACTTTGTATATATATTTTATACCTTTTACATTATTTAATATTTATTTTGAATATATATTTTGTACAAATTCATGGTATTTTATGTATTTGTATATATTTTCATATAAATTTACATTATTTTATGTGTTTTTTGTACATATATTTTATTACAAATCTACCTTATTTTATGTTTATTTTGCATATGTATTTTGTATATTTATATTTATCCAAATACACATTCTTTTATTGGTATTTTGTTTATTTATTTTAAATCGAATTTACATTATTTTATGTGTATTTTGTATACATTTTTTTATACGTATTTACTTAATTTTATGTGTATTTTGTATATATATTTTTATAGAAATCTATGTTTTTTTATTTGTATTCGTATATATATTTTGAAACAAATTTACATTGTTTTATATGTATTTTTGCATATCTCTTTCAATACAAATTTACCTTATTGTATGTGCATTTTGTATATTTATTTCAATACAAAATAAAATATTTTATGTGTATTTTGGTATATATATTTTTATAAGAAATGCTCTATTTTATGGGAATTTTGCATCTTTATTTTCATACAAATTTACATTATTTTATTAATAATCGGTGTATTTATTTTGATACGAATTTACATTATTCTATTTGTTTTTTGTAAATACTTTTTTATACATATTTACATTATTTAATGAGTATCTTGCATATATATTTTATACAAAGTTATTATCTATTATCTATTTTTATACAAATACACATTCTTTACATGATATTTTGTTTATTTATTTTGACACGAATTTACATTATTTGATATGTATTTTGTATATATATATTTTTATACGTATTTACATAATTTCATATGTATTTTGTATATATATTTCTATAGAAATCTACTTTATTTTATGTGTATTCGTATATATATTTTGAAACAAATTTACATTGTTTTATATGTATTTTTGAATATCTCTTTTAATACAAATTTACCTTACTGTATATGCATTTTGTATATTTATTTTAATACAAATTTAAATATTATATGTGTATTTTGGTATATATATTTTTATAAAAAATGCGAAAATTTTTGGGAATTTTGCATCTTTATTTTCATACAAATTTACATTATTTTTTTGATATTCTGTGTATTTATTTTGATACGATAACGTAAATTTATATAAAACTATATACAATAATACACAGAAGTAATTAGTTTTGTATGAAAATATATACAAAATACACACAAAATAAGCTAAATTTGAATTGAAATATATACAAAATATATGAAATAGTAAATTTGTATCAAAATATTTATAAATACATATAATAACGTAAATTTGTATGAAAGTATATAAACAAATACACATTAAATAATGTAAATACGTATAAATATACACATATAATCATGTAATTCGTATCAAAATAAATTAACAAAATACCAATAAAATAATATAAATTTGTATGAGTAAACGTGTATGTTGCATATTTTTTCTATACAAATTTACCTTATTATATACGCATTTTGTATATTAATTTTAATACAAATTTAACTATTAGATGTATATTTTTGTATCTGTATTTTTATAAACAAATGCTTTATTTTTTGGGTATTTTGCATCTTTATTTTCATACAAATTTACATTATTTTATTGATATTCTGCTCATTCATTTTGATACGAATTGATATTATTCTATGTGTATTTTGTATATATTTTTCATACAAATTTACGTTATTTTATGTGTATTTGCTTATATATTTTGACATATTTACAATATTTTATGGGTATTTTGTATATACATTTCAAAAGAAATTTACCTAGTTTTATGTGTATTTTGTATATCTATTTTCATACAAACTCAAATTATTTCTATGTATTTTTGTATATATTTTAATACAAATTTTAGTTATGTTATGTGTATTTTGTAAATTTATTTTCATTCAAATATATATTATTTTTTTGGTGTTTTGTTGATTTATATTGATACGAATTTACATTATTTTATATGTACTTTGTATATATATTTTTATACGCTTTTACATTATTTAATATATATTTTGAATATATATTTTTATACAAATTCATGGTATTTTATGTGTATTTGTATATATATTTTCATATAAATTTACATTATTTTATGTGTATTTTGTACATATATTTTTTTACAAATCTACCTTATTTTATGTTTATTTTGTATGTATATTTTGTATATTTATATTTATCCAAATACACATTCTTTTATTGGTATTTTGTTTATTTATTTTAATTCGAATTTATATTATTTTATGTGTATTTTGTATACATTTTTTTATACGTATTTACTTAATTTTAAGTGTATTTTGTATATATATTTTTATAGAAATCTACGTTTTTTTATTTGTATTCGTATATATATTTTGAAACAAATTTACATTGTTTTATATGTATTTTTGCATATCTTATTGTATGTGCATTTTGTATATTTATTTCAATGCAAATTTAAATATTTTATGTGTATTTTGGTATATATATTTTTATAAGATTACGAAAATTTGAATAAAAACATATACAAAAAAACAAAAAAATAAATTTCAATTTGTATGAATATAGATATACAAAATACACATATAATTAGTTAAATTTGTATTTAAATACATGTACAAAATACACATAAAATAATGTAAATTTGTATGAAATGAAAACAAATTCACATAAAATTCGCGTCAAAATAAATAAACAAAATATCAATAAAAGAATGTGTATTTGTATGAAAATAGATATACAAAATACATATAAAATAACCTAAATTTGTATCAAACTATATACAAAAATAAAAAAAAATATTTTAAATTTGTATGAAAATAAATATACAAAATACACATAAAATTAGGTAAATTTGTATTGAAATACATACACAAAATACACATATAATAATGTAAATTTGAATGAAAATACATAAACAAATACACTTAAAATAACGTAAATTTGTATAAAAAAATATGTACAAAACACAAATAGAATAATGTAAAATCGTATCAAAATAAATACACAGAATATTAATAAAATAATGTAAATTTGTATGAAAATAAAGAAGAAAAATACCCATAAAATAACGCATTTTTTTTATTTATAAAAATATATATACCAAAATACACATCAAAAAATTAAATTTGTATTAAAATAAATATACAAAAAACACATACAATAAGGTAAATTTGTATTGAAATAGATATGCAAAATACATATAAAACAATGTAAATTTGTTTCAAAATATATATACGAACTAACATAAAATAACGCAGATTTCTATAAAAATATATATACAAAATACACATAAAATGAAGCAAATACGTATAAAAAAATGTATACAAAATACACATTAAATAATGTAAATTCGTATCAAAATAAATAAACAAAATACCAATAAAAGAATGTGTATTTGTATAAATATAAATATACAAAATACACATAAAATAACGTAAATTTATATAAAATTATATACAAAAATACACAGAAGTAATTAAATTTGTATGAAAATATATACAACATACACACAAAATAACCTACATTTAAATTGAAATATATATACAAAATACACATATTTTGCATATCTATTTTCAAACAAATTTAAATTATTTTTGTGTAATTTACATTGTTTTATATGTATTTTGCATATCTATTTCAATACAGATTTACCTTATTGTATGTGTATTTTGTATATTTATTTTAATACAAATTAATTTTTTCATGTGTATTTTGGTATATATATTTTTATATAAAAAAATGCGTTATTTAATGGGTATTTTGCATCTTTATTTTCATACAAATTTACATTGTTTTATTAATATTCTGTGTATTTATTTTGATACGATTTTACATTATTCTTTTTGTGTTTTGTATATATTTTTTTTATACATATTTACATTATTTAATGTGTATTTTGTATATTTTAAAAAAAAATTAAGTTATTTTATGCGCATCTGTTAAAATATTTTGATACAAATTTGCATTATTTTATGTATTTTGTATATATATTTCAATACAAATTTAGTTTATTTTATGTATAATTTGTATATCTATTTTCATTCGTATCAAAATGAATAAACAAAATAGCAATAAAATAATGTAAATTTGTATGTGAAAACATATACAAATACACATAAAATAACGCAAATTTCTATAAAAATATATGTACAAAAATGCACATAAAATAAAGTAAATTTGCAAAAAAATATATATACAAAACACACACTAAATAATGTAAATGCGTATATAAAATAACCTAAATTTGTATAAAACTATATAGAAAAATATACAAAAATAATTTAAATTTGTTTGAAAAGAAATACACAAAATACACATAAAATTAGGTAAATTTGTATTGAAATACATATACAAAATACACATCAAATAATGTAAATTTGAATGAAAATATATAAACAAATACACTTAAAATAACGTAAATTTGTATAAAATATATATGCAAGATACATTTTAAATAATGTAAATGTGTATAAAAAATATATATACAAAAAACAAATAGAATAATGTAAAATCGTATCAAAATAAATACACAGAATATCAATAAAATAATGTATATTTGTATGAAAATAAAGATGCAAAATTCCCAAAAATTATCGCATTTTTTAAAAAATATATTTACCAAAATACACATAAAATATTTAAATTTGTATTGAAATAAATATACAAAATGCATATACAGTAAGGTAAATTTGTATTGAAAGAGATATTCAAAAATACATATAAAACAATGTAAATTTGTTTCAAAATATATAAAATAAAGTAGATTTCTATACAAATATATATGCAAAATACATATGAAATTATGTAAATACGTATAAAAATATATATGCAATATACATATCAAATAATGTAAATACGTGTCAAAATAAATAAACAAAAAATCATGAAAAGAATGTGTATTTGTATGAAAATAGATAATAGATAATAAATTTGTATAAAATATATATGCAAGATACACATTAAATAATGTAAATATGTATAAAAAAGTATATAGAAAAAACAAATAGAATAATGTAACATCGTATCAAAATAAATACACCGAATATTAATAAAATAATGTAAATTTGTATGAAAATAAAGATGCAAAATTACCATAAAATAGCGCATTTCTTATAAAAATATATATACCAAAATACACATAAAATATTTAAATTTGCATTGAAATAAATATACAAAATGCACATACAATAAGGTAAATTTGTATTGAAAGAGATATGCAAAAGTACATATAAAACAATGTAAATTTGTTTCAAAATATATATACGAATACAAATAAAAAAACGTAGATTTCTATAAAATATATATACAAAATACACATAAAATTAAGTAAATACGTATAAAAAAAATGTATACAAAATACACATAAAATAATGTAATTTCGAATTAAAATAAATGTAAATTTGAATGAAAATATAAAAACAAATACACTTAAAATAACGTAAATTTGTATAAAATATATATGCAAGATACACATTAAATAATGTAAATGTGTATAATATTCATACAAATACACATTCTTTTATTGGTATTTTGTTTATTTATTTTGATACGAATTTACATTATTTTGTGTTTTTTGTATACATTTTTTTATACGTATTTACTTCATTTTATGTGTATTTTGTATATATATTTTTATAGAAATCTACGTTATTTTATTTGTATTCGTATATATATTTTGAAACAAATTTACATTGTTTTATATGTATTTTGCATTTCTATTTCAATACAAATTTACCTTATTGTATGTGTTTTTTGAATATTTATTTTAATACAAATTTAATTTTTTGATGTGTATTTTGGTATATATATTTTTATAAATAAAAAAATGCGTTATTTTATGGGTATTTTGCTTCTTTATTTTCATACAATTTTACATTATTTAATTAATATTCTGTGTATTTATTTTGATACGATTTTACATTATTCTATTTGTGTTTTGTACATATTTTTTTATACAAATTTACGTTATTTTAAGTGTATTTTTTATGTATTTTTATTCAAATTTACATTATTTTATATGTATTTTGTGTATGTATTTCAATACAAATTTACCTAATTTTATGTGTATTTTGTATATTTATTTTCATACAAATTTAAAATATTTTTGTGTATTTTTGTATATAGTTTGATACATTTTTAGGTTATTTTATGTGTATTTTGTATATCCATTTTCATACAAATACACATTCTTTTATTGATATTTTGTTTATTTATTTTGACGCTCATTTATGTGAATTTCTTTTCATTTCATACAAATTTACATTATTTTATTTGTATTTTGTACATGTATTTAAATACAAATTTAACTAATTATATGTGTATTTTGTATATCTATTTTCATTCAAATTGAAATTTATTTTTTTGTTTTTTTGTATATATTTTTATTCAAATTTTCGTAATCTTATAAAAATATATATACCAAAATACACATAAAATATTTAAATTTGCATTGAAATAAATATACAAAATGCACATACAATAAGGTAAATTTGTATTGAAAGAGATATGCAAAAATACATATAAAACAATGTAAATTTGTTTCAAAATATATATACGAATACAAATAAAAAAACGTAGATTTCTATAAAAATATATATACAAAATACACTTAAAATTAAGTAAGTACGTATAAAAAAATGTATACAAAATACACATAAAATAATGCAAATTCGAATTAAAATAAATAAACAAAATACCAATAAAAGAATGTGTATTTGGATAAATATAAATATACAAAATACACATACAAAATAAACATAAAATAAGGTAGATTTGTAAAAAAATAAATGTACAAAATACACATAAAATAATGTAAATTTATATAAAAATATATATACAAATACACATAAAATACCATGAATTTGTATAAAAATATATATTCAAAATAAATATTAAATAATGTAAAAGCGTATAAAAATATATATACAAAGTAAATATAAAATAATGTAAATTCGTATCAATATAAATCAACAAAACACCAATAAAATAATATATATTTGAATGAAAATAAATTTACACGATACACATAACATAACTAAAATCTGTATTAAAATATATACAAAAATACATAGAAATAATTTGAGTTTGTATGAAAATAGATATACAAAATACACATAAAACTAGGTAAATTTCTTTTGAAATGTATATACAAAATACCCATAAAATATTGTAAATTTGTGTCAAAATATATAAACAAATACTCATAAAATAACGTAAATTTGTATGAAAAATATATACAAAATACACATAGAATAATGTCAATTCGTATCAAAATGAATGAGCAGAATATCAATAAAATAATGTAAATTTGTATGAAAATAAAGATGGAAAATACCCAAAAAATAAAGCATATGTTTATAAAAATACATATACAAAAATACACATCGAATAATAAAATTTGTATTAAAATTAATATACAAAATGCGTATATAATAAGGTAAATTTGTATTGAAAAAATATGCAACATACACTTTTACTCATACAAATTTATATTATTTTATTGGTATTTTGTTAATTTATTTTGATACGAATTACATGATTATATGTGTATTTTGTACATATTTTTACACATAAAATAACGTAAATTTGTATGAAAAATATATACAAAATACACATAGAATAATGTCAATTCGTATCAAAATGAATGAGCAGAATATCAATAAAATAATGTAAATTTGTATGAAAATAAAGATGCAAAATACCAAAAAAATAAAGCATATGTTTATAAAAATAAAGATACAAAAATAACCATCGAATAATTAAATTTGTATTAAAATTAATATACAAAATGCGTATATAATAAGGTAAATTTGTATTGAAAAAATATGCAACATACACGTTTACTCATACAAATTTATATTATTTTATTGGTATTTTGTTTATTTATTTTGATACGAATTACATGATTATATGTGTATTTTGTACATATTTTTTATACGTATTTACATTATTTAATGTGTATTTTGTTTATATATTTTCATACAAATTTACGTTATTATATGTGTATTTGTATAAATATTTTGATACAAATTTACTTTATTTCATGTATTTTGATTTTTTTTTTGTATATATATTTGATACAAATTTACGTTATTTTAAGTCTATATGTTTATATATTTTCATTCAAATTTACATTATTTTATGTGTATTTTGTATATGTATTTCAATACAAATTTACCTATTTTTATATGTTTTTTGTATATTTATTTTCATGCAAGTTTAAATTATTTTTGTGTATTTTTGTATATAGTTTTATACAAATTTAGGTTATTTTATGTGTATTTTGTATATCTATTTTCATACAAATACACATTCTTTTCATGATATTTTGTTTATTTATTTTGACACGAATTAACATTATTTAATGTGTATTTTGTATATATATTTTTATACGTATTTACATTATTTCAAGTGTATTTTGTATATATATTTCTATAGAAATCTGCGTTATTTTATGTGTATTCGTATATACATATATTTTGAAACAAATTTACATTTTTTTATGTGTATTTTGCATATTTTTTCATACAAATCTACCTTATTGTATGTGCATTTTGTATATTAATTTTAATACAAATTTGATTAATCTATGTGTATTTTTGTGTATGTATTTTTATAAAAATATGCTTTATTTTATTGGTATTTTGCATCTTTATTTTCATACAAATTTACATATTTTATTGATATTCTGTGTATTTATTTTGATATGATTTTACATTATTCTATGTGTATTTTGTATATATATTTTATATAAAATGTATTTGTTTTCATTTCATACAAATCTACATTATTTTATGTGTTTTTTGTACATGTATTTAAATACAAATTTAACTAGTTATATGTGTATTTTGTATATCTATTTTGTATGTATATTTTCATAGAAATTTACTCTATTTTATGAGTATTCGTATATATATTTTAATACAAATTTACATTATTAATGTGTATTTTGCATATCTATTTCAATACAAATTTACTTTATTGTACGTGCATTTTGTATATTTATTTTAATACAAATTTAATTATTTTATATGTTTTTTTGTATATATATTTTTATTCAAATATGCGTTATTATATGGATATTTTGCATTTTTATTTTCATACAAATTTACATTATTTTATTGATATTCTCTTTATTTATTTTGATACGATTTAACATTATTCTATGTGTTTTTTGTATATATTTTTTTTATACATATTTACATTATTTAATGTTCATTTTGTATATATATTTTATCCAAATTTACATTATTTTATGTGTATTTGTTTACATATTTTCATACATATTTACATTATTTTATGTGTTTTTTGTATATATATTTTTCTACGTATTTAAATTATTTTATGTGTATTTTGTATATACATTTTCATAAAAAAAATACGTTATTTTATTGTGTGTATAAGAATATATTTTGATACAAATTTTATACAAATTCATGTTATTTAATGTGTATTTGTATATATATTTTCATACAAATTTATATTATTTTATGTGTATTTTTTCATATATTTCATTACAAATTTACCTTATTTTATGTTTATTTTGTATATTTATTTCATTCAATTTTAAATTATTTTATGTGTATATTTGTATTTGTATTTATGTTATTTTATATGTATTTTGTATATATATTTTCATCCAAAATTACATTATTATATTGGTATTTTCTTAATTTAATTCGATACGAATTTAAATTATTTCATAGGTATTTTGTATACATATTTTTATACCCATTTACATTATCTAATGTGTGTTTTGTATATATATTTTTACGCAAATTTATTTTATGTTCATTTTTGTACATATATTTTTATAGAAATTTGCGTTATTTTATGTATATAGTTTTATATAAATTTACGTTATTTTATGTGCATTTTGTATATTTATATTTATACAAATATACATTCTTTTATTGCTATATTGTTTATTTATATTTATACGAATTTACATTATTTTATGTGTATTTTGTATACATTTTTTTATACGTATTTACTTAATTTTATGTGTATTTTGTATATGTATTTTTATAGAAATCTACGTTATTTGATGTGTATTCGCATATATATTTTGAAACAAATTTACATTATTTTATATGTATTTTGCATATCTATTTCAATACAAATTTACCTTATTGTATGCGCATTTTGTATATTTATTTTGATACAAATTCAAATATTTTATGTGTATTTTGGTATCAATAATTTTATAAAAAATGCGTTATTTTATAGGTATTTTGCATCTTTATTTTCATACAAATTTACATTATTTTATTAATATTCTGTGTATATATTTTGATACGATTTTACATTATTCTATTATATTTTTATACGTATTTACGTCATTTCATGTGTATTTTGTATATATATTTCTATAGAAATATATGTTATTTTATGTGTATTCGTATATATATTTTGAAACAAATATACATTGTTTTATGTGCATTTTGCATATTTTTTCAATATAAATTTACCTTATTGTACGTGCATTTTCTATATTAATTTTAATACAAATTCAATTATTCTATGTGTATTTTTGTATATGTATTTTCATAAAAAAATGCTTTATTTTATGGGTATTTTGCATCTTTATTTTCATACAAATTCACATTATTTTATTGATATTCTGTGTATTTATTTTGATACGATTTTACATTATTCTATGTATATTTTGTATATATATTTCATACAAATGAACGTTATTTTATGTGAATTTGTTTTCATTTCATACAAATTTACATTATTTTATGTGTATTTTGTACATGTATTTAAATAAAAATTTAACTAATTATATGTGTATTATGTATATCTATTTTCATACAAATTGAAATTAATTTTGTGTATTTTAGTGTATATTTTTATTCAAATTTTCGTAATTTTATGTGAATTTTGTATATTTATTTTCCTACAAATATACGTTCTTTTATCGGAATTTTGTTTATTTATTTTGATACGAGTTTTCATTATTTTAGGTGTATTTGATATATATATTTTTATACTTATTTACATAATTTTATATGTATTTTGAATATATATTTTAATAGAAATTTACTCTATTTTATGTGTATTCGTATATATATTTTGATACAAATTTACATTATTTATGTGTTTTGCAGATCTATTTCAATACATATTTTCTTTATTGTATATGCCTTTTGTATATTTATTTTGATGCAAATTCAATTATTTTATGTGTATTTTTGTATATATATTTTTAAACAAATATGCGTTATTATATGGGTATTTTGCATCTTTATTTTCATACAAATTTACATTATTTTATTGATTGTCTGTTTATTTATTTTGATACGATTTTACGTTATTCTGTGTATTTTGTATATATATTTTTAGACATATTTACATTATTTAATGTATATTTTGTACATATATTTTATGGAAATTTACGTTATCTTATGTGTATTTTTTTATATATTTTCATAGAAATTTACATTATTTTAAGTGTATTTTGTATATGTATTTCAATAAAAATTTGCCTAATTTCATTTGTATTTTGCATATCTATTTTCAAACAAATTTAAATTATTTTTGTGTATTTTTGTATTATTTTTATACAATTTTTTTTTATTTTATTTGTATTTTGTATATATATTCTCCTAGACATATACATTCTTTTAGAGGAAATTTTGTTTATTTATTTTGATACGAATTTACATTATTTTATGTGTATTTTGTATATATATTTTTCTATGTATTTACATTATTTTATGTGTATTTTGTATATATATTTTCATAAAAAATTACGTAATTTTATTGTGTGTATTCGTATATATTTTGATAAAAAATTTCATTATTTTATGTGTTTTTTGCATATCTATTTCAATAAAAATCTACCTTATTGTATGTGTATTTTGTATATTTATTTTAATACAAATTTAATTATTTTATGTGTATTTTTGTATATATTTTTTTTAAAATATGAGATATTTTATGGGTATTTTGCATCTTTAATTTTATAAATTTTTACATTACGTACATATCTTTTATACGTATTTACATTATTTAACGTGTAGTTTGTTTATATATTTTTATACAAATTTACGTTATTATATGTGTATTTGAATATATATTTTGATACAAATTTACATTATTTTATGTATTTTCTATATTTATTTCAATTCAAATTTAGCTTATTTTATGTCTTTTGTATATCTATTTTCATACAAATTTAATTAATTTTGTTTATTTTTGTATATAGTTTTATACAATTTTACGTTATTTTATGTATATTTTGTATATTTATATTTATACAAGTAAACATTCTTTTATTGGCATTTAGTTTATTTATTTTGATACGAATTTACATTATTTTATGTGTATTTTGTATACATTTTCTTTTACGTATTTACTTCATTTTATGTGTATTTTGTATATATATTTTATAGAAATCTACGTTATTTTATGTGTATTCGTATGTATATTTTCAAACAAATTTACATTGTTTTATATGTATTTTGCATATCTATTTCAATACAAATTTATCTTATTGTATGTGCATTTTGTATATTTATTGTAATACAAATTTAAATATCTTATGTGCATTTTGGTATATATATTTTCATAAAAAATGCGTTGTTTTATGGGTATTTTGCATCTTCATTTTCATACAAATTTACATTATTTTATTAATATTCTGTGTATTTATTTTGATACTATTTTACATTATTCTATTTGTGTTTTGTATATATTTTTATACATATTTACATTATTTAATGTGTATTTTCTATATATTTCATACAAATTTTCGTTATTTTAAGTGTATTTGTTTATATATTTTTATTCAAATTTACATTATTTTATGTGTATTTTTTATATGTATTTCAATAGAAATTTACCTAATTTCATGTGTATTTTGTATATATATTTTATACAAATTTAAATTATTTTTTGTGTATTTTTGTATAGAGTTTTATACAAATTTACAATATTTTATGTGTATTTTGTACATCTATTTTCATACAAATACACATTCTTTTATTGATATTTTGTTTATTTATTTTGATGCGAATTTACATTATTTAATGTGTATTGTGTATATATATTTTTATACGTATTTACGTCATTTCATGTGTATTTTGTATGTATATTTCTGTAGAAATATATTATTTTATGTGTATTCGTATATATATTTTGAAACAAATATACATTGTTTTATGTGCATTTTGCAAATTTTTTCAGTACAAATTTACCTTATTGTACGGGCATTTTGTATATTAATTTTAATACAAATTTACCTAAAAATTTACATTATTTTATGTGAATTTTGTACATGTATTTAAATACAAATTTAACTAATTATATGTGTATTTTGTATATCTATTTTCATACAAACTGAGATTAATTGTGTGTATTTTTGTATATATTTTTATTCAAATTTTCGTAATTTTATGTGTATTTTGTATATTTATTTTCCTTCAAATATACGTTCTTTTATCGGAATTTTATTTATTTATTTTGATACGAATTTTCATTTTTTTTAGGTGTATTTGATATATATATTTTTATACTTATTTACATAATTTTATATGTATTTTGAATATATATTTTCATAGAAATTTACTCTATATGTATATGGATAGAAAATACACATGAAATAATCTAAATTCGTCTCAAAATAAATGAACTAAATACCGATAAAATAATGTAATTTTGAATGAAAATATATATAGAAAATACACATAAAATAACGTAAATACAAATAAATATATACACATAAAATGATTTGAATTTGAATGAAAATAGATATAAAAATAAACTTAAAATAAGGCAAATTTATAATGAAATATATATACAAAATACACATAAAATAATGTAGATTTGTTTGAAAATATATATACGAATACACATAAAATAACGTAGATTTTTATAGAAATATATATACAAAATACACATGAAATGTTGTAAATACGTATAAAAATATATATACAAAATACACATTAAATAATGTAAATTCGTGTCAAAATAAATAATTAAAATATCAATAAAAGAATGTGTATTTGTATGAAAATACATATACGAAATACACATAAAATAACGTAAATTTGTATAAAACTATATATATAAAAATACACAAAAATAAGTTAAATTTGTATGACAATAAATATACAAAATACACATAAAATTAGGTAAATTTGTAAAGAAATACATATACAAAATACACATAAAATAATGTAAATTTGAATGAAAATAGATAAACAAATACACGTAAATTAACATAAATTTGTATTAAATATATATAAAAAATACTCATTAAATAATGTAAATATGTATAAAAGAAATATATACAAAACACAAATAGAATAATGTAAAATCGAATTAAAATAAATACACAGAATCTAAATAAAATAATGTAAATTTGTATGAAAATAAAGATGCAAAATACCCATAAAATAACGCATTTTTTTATAAATATACAAAATACACATGAAAGGATGTAAATACGTATAAAAATATATATACAAAATACACATTAAATAATATAAATTCGCGTTAAAATAAATAAACAAAATGTCAATAAAAGAATGTGTATTTGTATGAAAATAAATATACAAAATACACATAAGATAACATAAATTTGTATAGAACTATATACAAAAATACACAAAAATAATTTAAATTTGTATGAAAATAAATATACAAAATACACATAAAATTAGGTAAATTTGTATTGAAATACATATACAAAATACACATAAAATACTGAAAATTTGAATGAAAATACATAAACAAATACACTTAAAAAAACGTAAATTTGTATAAAAAAATATATACAAAACACAAATAGAATAACGTAAAATCGTATCAAAATAAATACACAGAATATTAAAAAAATAATGTAAATTTGTATGAAAATAAAGAGGCAAATTACCCATAAAATAACGCTTTTTTTTAATATATATACAAAAATACTCATAAAAAATTTATTTGTATTAAAATAAATATACAAAATACACATACAATAAGGTAAATCTGTATTGAAATAGATATGCAAAATACATATAAAACAATGTAAATTTGTTTCAAAATATGTATACGAATACACATAAAATAACGTAGATTTGTATAAAAATATATATACAAAATACACGTAAAATGAAGTAAATACGTATCAAAAAATGTATAATCGTATCAAAATAAATAAAGAGAATATCAATAAAATAATGTTAATTTGTATGAAAATAAAGATGCAAAATATCCATATAATAACGCATATTTGCATAAAAATATATATACAAAAATACATATAAAATAATTAAATTTGTATTAAAATAAATATACAAAATGCACGTATAATAAAGAAAATTTGTATTGAAATAGATATGCAAAATACACATCAATAATGTAAATTTGTATAAAAATATATATACGAATACTCATAAAATAGAGAAAATTTCTATGAAAATATACATACAAAATAGATATACAAAATACACATATAACTAGTTAAATTTGTATTTAAATACATGTACAAAAAACACATAAAATAATGTAGATTTGTATAAAATGAAAACAAATACATTTTATATAAAATGTATATACAAAATACACATAGAATAATATAAAATCATACCTAATAAATACACAGAATATCAATAAAATAATGTAAATTTGTATGAAAATAAAGATGCTAAATTCCCATAAAATAAAGCATATTTTTATAAAAATACATACACAAAAATACACATAGATTAATCAAATTTGTATTAAAATTAATTTACAAAATGCACATACAATAATGTAAATTTGTATTGAAAAAATATGCAAAATACACATAAAACAATGTAAATTTGTTTCAAAATATATATACGAATACACATAAAGTAACGTAGATTTCAATAGAAATATATATACAAAATACACTTGAAATAATGTAAATACGTATAAAAATATATATACAAAATACACATTAAATAATGTAAACTCGTGTCAAAAAAAAAAAAAAATATCATGAAAAGAATGTGTATTTGTATGAAAATAGATATACAAAATACACATAAAATAACCTAAATTTGTATAAAACTATATACAAAAATAAACAAAAATAATTTAAACTTGTATGAAAATAAATATACAAAAACATAAAATTAGGTAAATTTGTATTGAAATACATATAGAAAATACACATAAAATAATGTAAATTTGAATGAAAATATATAAACATATAGACTTAAAATAACGTAAATTTGTATCAAATATATATACAAAAAACATATTAAATAATGTAAATATGTATAAAAAAATATATACAAAACACAAATAAAATAATGTAAAATCGTATCAAAATAAATACAGAAAATATTAATAAAATAATGTAAATTTGTATGAAAATTAAGATTCAAAATACCCATGTCATGTGTATTCGTATATATATTTTGAAACAAATTTACATTGTTTATATGTATTTTGAATATCTATTTTTGTGTATTCTGTATTTATTTTTGTTATGCATAGAATAATGTAAAATCGTATCAAAATAAGTACACAGAATATCAATAAAATAATTTAAATTTGTATGAAAACAAAGATGCAAAATACCCATAAGATAAAGCATATTTTTTTTTTTAAATACATATACAAAAATACACATAGAATAATTAAATTTGTATTAAAATTAATATACAAAATGCACACATACAATAAGGTAAATTTGTATTACAAATATACCTTATACAAATAAAACATTGTAAATTTGTTACAAAATATATATACGCATTCACATAAAATAACGGAGATTTCTATAGAAATATATATACAAAATACACATGAAATTATGTAAATACGTATAAAAATATATATATATATATATATATATATATATATATATATATATATATATATATATATATATATATATATATATATATATATATATATATATATATATATATATATATATATATATATACAAATTAAGTAATGTAAATTCGTGTCAAAATAAATAAACAAAATATCATGAAAAGAATGTGTATTTGTATGAAAATAAATAATAGATAATAAATTTGTATGAAATATATATGGTGGCCGAGGTGATAGCGTACTGGACCCACATTCGCCGCGTGATGGACGACGCGGGTTCGAATCCTCACGCTACCACTCGGATTTTTCAGTCACCGCCGAGTGGCTTAAAACTACCCACATGCTGTCCTGAAGACCACCCATCAACCCGGACTCTAGAGGAAGCCGTCCAAGCGAATCAAGAACGAGTTCCGGGGGACAGCATGAGCCAATGCAAGATGGTGCCACTATAAACACTCGCCTGCGCCAGAACGGGCTGGGCCGACCATCAGGCCCCACCTGGAAGAAGCCTTGGGCCGACCATCAGGCCCCACCGGGAAGATGCCTACCGGCGCAATAGGCAACAACGTAAAAAAAAAAAAAAAATATATATATATACATTAAATAATGTAAATATATATAAAAAAATATATATACAAAAAACAAATAGAATAATGGAAGATCGTATCAAAATAAATACACAGAATATTAATAAGATAATGTAAATTTGTATGAAAATAAAGATGCAAAATTACCATCAAATAGCGCATTTCTTATAAAAATATATATACCAAAATACACATAAAATATTTAAATTTGTATTGAAATAAATATACAAAATGCACATACAATAAGGTAAACTTGTATTGAAAGAGATATGCAAAAATACATATAAAACAATGTAAATTTGTTTCAAAATATATATACGAATACACATAAAATAACGTAGATTTCTATAAAAATATATATACAAAATACACATAAAATTAGGTAAATACGTATAAAAAAATGTTAACAAAATACACATAAAATAATATAAATTCGAAACAAAATAAATAAACAAAATACCAATAAAAGAATGTGTATTTGTATAAATATAAATGTACAAAATACACATACAAAATAAACATAAAATAAGGTAAATTTGTAATGAAATATATGTACAAAATACACATAAAATAATGTAAATTTATATGAAAATATATATACAAATACACATAAAATACCATGAATTTGTATAAAATTATATATTCAAAATAAATATTAAATAATGTAAATGCGTATAATAATATATATAAAAAGTACATATAAAATAATGTAAATTCGTATCAATATAAATCAACAAAATACCAATAAAATAATATATATTTGAATGAAAATAGATTTACAAAATACACATAACATAACTAAAATTTGTATTGAAATATATACAAAAATACATAAAAATAATTTGAGTTTGTATGAAAATAGATATTCAAAATACACATAAAACTAGGTAAATTCTTTTGAAATATATATACAAAATACCCATAAAATATTGTAAATTTGTGTCAGAATATATAAACAAATACACATAAAATAACGTAAATTTGTTTGAAAAATATATACAAAATACACATAGAATAATGTCAAATCGTATCAAAATGAATGAGCAGAATATCAATAAAATAACGTTAATTTGAATGAAAATAAAGATGCAAAATACCCATAAAATAAGGCATATTTTTATAAAAATACATATACAAAAATACACATAGAATAATTAAATTTGTATTGAAAAAATATAGGAAATACAGATAAAAGTGTAAATTTGTTTCAAAATCTATATACGAATGCACATTAAATAACGTAAATTTCTATAGAAATATATATACAAAATACACATGAAATGATGTAAATACGTATAAAAATATATATACAAAATACACATTAAATAATTTAAATTCTCGTCAAAATAAATAAACAAAATATCAATAAAAGAATGTGTATTTGTATGAAAATAGATATACAAAATACTCATAAAATAACCTCAGTTTGTATAAAACTATATACAAAAATACACAAAAATAATTTAAATTTGTATGAAATAAATATACAAAATACATAAAATTATTTTGTATATCTATTTT
Organism: Eriocheir sinensis; assembly: GCF_024679095.1. NCBI lineage: Eukaryota > Metazoa > Arthropoda > Malacostraca > Decapoda > Varunidae > Eriocheir > Eriocheir sinensis. The sequence continues at coordinate 39,503 of NW_026111593.1, forward strand.
ATACAAATGTACGTTATTTTATGTGAATTTGTTTTCATTTCATACAAATTTACATTATTTTATGTGTATTTTGCACATGTATTTAAATACAAATTTAACTAATTACATATTTTTATAAAAATACATATACAAAAATACACATAGATTAATCAAATTTGTATTAAAATTAATATACAAAATGCACCTACAATAAGGTAAATTTGTATTGAAAAAATATGCAAAATACACATAAAACAATGTAAATTTGTTTCAAAATATATATTCGAATACACATAAAATAACGCAGATTTCTATAGAAACATATATACAAAATACACTTGAAATAATGTAAATACGTATAAAAATATATATACAAAATACACATTAAATAATGTTAATTCGTGTCAAAATAAATAAACAAAATATCATTAAAAGAATGTGTATTTGTATGAAAATAGATATACAAAACACATAAAATAACCTAAATTTGTATAAAACTATATACAAAAATACACAAAAATAATTTAAACTTGTATGAAAATAAATATACAAAAATTATATAAAAATAGGTAAATTTGTATTGAAATACATATACAAAATACACATAAAATAATGTAAATTTGAATGAAAATATATAAACATATAGACTTAAAATAACGTAAATTTGTATCAAATATATATACAAAAAAACATTAAATAATGTAAATATGTATAAAAAAATATATACAAAACACAAATAAAATAATATTAAATCGTATCAAAATAAATACAGAAAATATTAATAAAATAATGTAAATTTGTATGAAAATTAAGATTCAAAATACCCATAAAATAACACATTTTTTATAAAAATATATATACGAAAAACATAAAATATTTGATTTTGTATTAAAATAAATAGATATACAAAATACACATAAAATAAGCTAAATTTGAATTGAAATATATATACTAAATACATAAAATAATGTAAATTTGTATCAAAATACCTATACAAATACACATATAATAACGTAAATTTGTATAAAAAATATATAAACAAAATAAACATTAAATAATGTAAATACGTATAAAAAAATGTAAAAAATACACAAATAATCATGTAATTCGTATCAAAATAAATAGACAAAATACCAATAAAATAATGTAAATTTCTATGAGAAAACATATACAAAATACACATAAATAACGCAAATATCAATAAAAATATATATAATATAATATATTTTTATACATATCTAAAATATTTAATGTATATTTTGTATATATATATTTTATCCAAATTTACGTGATTTTATATGTATTTGTTTATGTATTTTCATACAAATTTACATTATTTTATGTGAGTTTTGTATATGTATTTCAATACAAATTTGCCTAACTTTATGTGTATTTTGCATATCTATTTTCAAACAAATTTAAATTATTTTTGTGTATTTTTGTATATATTTTTATACAAATTCTAGTTATTTTATTTGCTTTTTGTATATATATTATCCTACAAATATACATTCTTTTATTGGAATTTTGTGTATTTAATTTTTTAAGAAATTACATTATTTTATGTGTATTTATATATATTTTCTACGTATTTAAACTATTTTATGTATTTTATATATACATTTTCATAAAAATTTACGTTATTTTATTGTGTGTATTCGTATATATTTTGAAACATTTTATACAAATTCATGTTATTTTATGTGTATTTGTATACATATTTTCATACAAATTTATATTATTTTATGTGTATTCTTACATATATTTTATTACAAATTTACCTTATTTTATGTTTATTTGTATATTTATTTCATTCAATTTTAAATTATTTAATGTGTATATTTGTATTTGTATTTAGGTTATTTTATGTGTGTTTTCTATATATATTTTCATGCAAAACTACATTATTTTATTGTTATTTTCTTAATTTAACTCGATATGAATTTAGATTATTTCAAAGGTATATTTTATACAAATGTTTATACTCATTTACATTATCTAATGTGTGTTCTGTATATATTTTTTTATGCAAACTAATTTTATGTGTATTTTTGTACATATATTTTTATAGAAACTTAAAAAGTTATTTTATGTGTATTTTGTCTATATTTTCTCATACAAATTTACATTATTTAATCAGTTTTTTGTTTATTTATTTTGATACGAATGACTTGATTATTGGTGTATTTTGTAAATATTTTTTTATACGTATTTAAATAAAGCATATTTTTTTAAAAATAGATATACAAGAATACACATAGAATAATTGAATTTGTATTAAAATTAATATACAAAATGCACGTACAATAAGGGAAATTTGTATTGAAAAAATATACAAAATGCATATAAAACTATGTATATTTGTTTCAAAATATATATACAATTACTCATAAAATAACGTATATTTCTATAGAAATATATATACAAAATACACATGAAATGACGTAAATACGTATAAAAATATATATACACAATACACATTAAATAATGTAAATTCGCATCAAAATAAATAAACAAAATATCAATAAAAGAATGTGTATTTGTATGAAAATAGATATACAAAATACACATAAAATATTGTAAATTTGTATAAAACTCTATTAAAAAAATACACAAAAATAATTTAATTTAATTATTTTATGTGTACTTTGCATACATTTTCTTATACGTATTTACTTCATTTAATGTATTTGTATATATATTTTTATAGTAATCTACGTTATTTTATGTGTATTGGTATATATATTTTGAAGCAAATTAACATTGTTTTATATGTATTTAGCATATCTATTTCAATATAAATCTACCTTATTGTATGTGCATTTTGTATATTTATTGTAATGCAAATTTAAATTTTTTGTTATTTTTGTATATATATTTTTATAAAAAGAGTTTAATATAAATTTAAAATATTTTATGTGTATATTGTATATCTATTTTCATACAAATACACATTTTTATTGATATTTTGTTTATTTATTTTGACATGAATTCACATTATTTAATGTGTATTATATATATTTTATACGTATTTACGTCATTTCATGTGTATTTTGTATATATATTTCTATAAATATATATCATTTATATGTATTCGTATATATATTTTGAAACAAATATACATTGTTTTATGTGCATTTTGCATATTTTCAATATAAATTTACCTTATTGTACATTGCATTTTGTATATTAATTTTAATACAAATTTAATTATTCTATGTGTATTTATTTATATACATAGAATAATTAAATTTGTATTAAAATTATATACAAAATGCACGTACAATAAATAAATTTATATTGAAAAATATAAAATGCACATAAAACAATGTATATTTGTTTCAAAATATATATACAAAATACACATAAATGATATATATTTGTATATATATATTTCATACAAATGAACGTTATTTTATGTGAATTTGTTTTCATTTCATACAAATTTACATTATTTTATGTGTATTTTGTACATGTATTTAAATACAAATTTAACTAATTATATGTGTATTATGTATATCTATTTTCATACAAATTGAAATTAATTTTGTGTATTTTAGTATATATTTTATTCAAATTTTCGTAATTTTATGTGAATTTTGTATATTTATTTTCCTACAAATATACGTTCTTTTATCGGAATTTTGTTTATTTATTTTGATACGAGTTTTCATTATTTTAGGTGTATTTGATATATATATTTTTATACTTATTTACATAATTTTATATGTATTTTGAATATATATTTTCATAGAAATTTACTCTATTTTATGTGTATTCGTATATATATTTTGATACAAATTTACATTATTTATGTGTATTTCATATCTTTTTCAATACATATTTTCTTTATTGTATGTGCCTTTTGTATATTTATTTTGATGCAAATTTAATTATTTTATGTGTATTTTTGTATATATATTTTAAACAAATATGCGTTATTATATGGGTATTTTGCATCTTTATTTTCATACAAATTTACATTATTTTATTGATTGACTGTTTATTTATTTTGATACGATTTTACGTTATTCTGTGTATTTTGTATATATATTTTTAGACATATTTACATTATTTAATGTATATTTTGTACATATATTTTATGGAAATTTAAGTTATCTTTTGTGTATTTGTTTATATATTTTCATACAAATTTACATTATTTTATGTGTATTTTTTATATGTATTTCAATAAATTTGCCTAATTTCATTTGTATTTTGCATATCTATTTTCAAACAAATTTAAATTATTTTGTGTATTTTTGTATTATTTTATACAATTTTTTTATTTTATTTGTATTTTGTATATATATTTTCCTAGACATATACATTCTTTTAGAGGAAATTTTGTTTATTTATTTTGATACAATTTACATTATTTTATCTGTATTTTGTATATATTTTCTATGTATTTACATTATTTTATGTGTATTTTGTATATATATTTTCATAAAAATTTACGTAATTTTATTGTGTGTATTCGTATATATTTTGATAAAAAATTTCATTATTTTATGTGTTTTTTGCATATCTATTTCAATAAAAATCTACCTTATTGTATGTGTATTTTGTATATTTATTTTAATCCAAATTTAATTATTTTGTGTATTTTTGTATATTTTTTTTTAAATATGAGATATTATATGGTTATTTTGCATCTTTAATTTTATAAATTTTTACATTACGTACATATCTTTTATACGTATTTACATTATTTAATGCGTATTTTGTTTATATATTTTTATACAAATTTACGTTATTATATGTGTATTTGAATATATATTTTGATACAAATTTACATTATTTTATGTATTTTCTATATTATGCATATCTATTTTCAAACAAATTTAAATTATTTTTTGTGTATTTTTGTATATATTTATTTTTGTTATATATAGAATAATGTAAAATCGTATGAAAATAAGTACACAGAATATCAATAAAATAATTTAAATTAGTATGAAAATAAAGATGCAAAATACCCATAAGATAAAGCATTTTTTTTTTAAATACATATACAAAAATACACATAGAATAATTAAATTTGTATCAAAATTAATATACAAAATGCACACATACAAAAAGGTAAATTTGTATTGAAAAAAAAAAACGCAAAATACAAATAAAACAGTGTAAATTTGTTTCAAAATATATATACGAATACACATAAAATAACGTGTATATTGTATATCTATTTTCATGAATACACATTCTTTTATTCATATTTTGTTTATTTATTTTGACGCGAATTTACATTATTTAATGTGTATTTTATATATATATTTTTATACGTGTTTACATCATTTGATGTGTATTTTGTATATATATTTCTATAGAAATCTACGTTGATTTATGAGTATTCGTATATAGATTTTGAAATAAATTTACACTGTTTTATGTGTATTTTGCATATTTTTTCAATACAAATTTACCTTATTGTATATGCATTTTGTATATTAATTTTAATACAAATTTAATTATGCTATGTTTATTTTTGTATATGTATTTTTATAAAAATATGCTTTATTTTATAGGTATTTTGCATTTTTATTTTCATACAAATTTACATTATTTTATTTATATCTGTTTATTTTTTTTTTGAAACAATTTTACATTATTCTATGTGTATTTTGTATATCTATTTTTATACGTATTTACTTAATTTTATGTGTATTTTGTATATATATTTTTATAGAAATCTACGTTATTTTATGTGTATTCGTATATATATTTTGAAACAAATTTACATTGTTTTATATGTATTTTTGCATATCTCTTTCAATACAAGTTTACCTTATTGTATGTGCATTTTGTATATTTATTTCGATACAAATTTAAATATTTTATGTGTATTTTGGTATATATATTTTTATAAGAAATGCGCTATTTGATGGGAATTTTGCATCTTTATTTTCATACAAATTTACATTATTTTATTAATATTCGGTGTATTTATTTTGTTACGATTTCACATTATTCTATTTGTTTTTTGTATATATTTTTTTTATACATATTTACATTATTTAATGTGTATCTTGCATATATATTTCTTACAAATTTATTATCTATTATTTATTTTCATGCAAATACACATTCTTTTCATGATATTTTGTTTATTTATTTTGACACGAATTTACCTAGATATGTATTTTGTATATATATTTTTATACGTATTTACATAATTTCATGTGTATTTTGTATATATATTTCTATAGAAATCTACGTTATTTTATGTGTATTCGTATATATATTTTGAAACAAATTAGCTTTTTTTTATATGTATTTTTGAATATCTCTTTCAATACATATTTACCTTACTGTATATGCATTTTGTATATTTATTTCAATACAAATTTAAATATTTTATGTGTATTTTGGTATATATATTTTTATAAAAAATACGCTATTTTATGGGAATTTTGCATCTTTCTTTTCATACAAATTTACATTATTTTATTGATATTCTGTGTATTTTATGGGAATTTTGCATCTTTCTTTTCATACAAATTTACATTATTTTATTGATATTCTGTGTATTTATATTGATAGGATTTTACATTATTCTATTTCTTTTCTGTATATATTTTTTTATACACATTTACATTATTTAATGTGTATCTTGCATATATATTTTATACAAATTTACGTTATTTTAAGTGTATTTGTTTATATATTTTCATTCAAATTTACATTATTTTATGTGTATTTTGTATATGTATTTCAATACAAATTTACCTAATTTTATGTGTATTTTGTATATTTCTTTTCATACAAATTTTAAATATTTTTGTGTATTTTTGTATATAGTTTTATACAAATTTAGGTTATTTTATGTACGCATTTACATTATTTAATGTGTGTTTTCTCTATATATTTTTATGCAAATTTACTTTATTTTATGTGCATTTTTGTACATATATTTTTTTAGAAATTTGCGTTATTTTATATGTATTTGTATATGTTTTCTCATACAAATTTACATTATTTTATTGCTATTTTGTTTATTTATTTTGATACGAATTAAAATAGATATACAAAATATACATAAAATAAACTAAATTTGTATTAAAATATATATACAAATTACATAAAATAATGTAAATTTGTATCAAAATATTGTTACAGATGCGCATAAAATAACGTAAATTTGTTTTAAAATACACATTAAATAATGTAAATATGTATAAAAAAATATATACAAAACACAAATAGAATAATGTAAAATCGTATCAAAATAGATACACAGAATATTAATAAAACAATGTAAATTTGTATGAAAATAAAGATGCAAAATACCCATTAAATAACGCATTTTTTTTTTAAATATATATACCAAAATACACATGAAAAAATTAATTTGTGTTAAAATAAATATACAAAATACACATACAATAAGGTAAATCTGTATTTAAATAGATATGCAAAATACATATAAAACAATGTAAATTACACAAAAATAATTTAAATTTGTTTGAAAATAGATATGCAAAATATGTGTATTTTGTATATATATTTCAATTTAAATTTAGTTTATTTTGTGTGTATTTTGTATATATTTTCATACAAATTTAATTACTTCTGTGTATTTTTGTATTTTGTATATTAATATTCTGTGTATTTATTTTGATACGATTTTACATTATTCTATTTGTGTTTTGTACATATTTTTTTTATACAAATTTACGTTTTTTAAGTGTATTTGTTTATGTATTTTCATTCAAATTTACATTATTTTATGTGTATTTTGTGTATGTATTTCAATACAAATTTACCTAATTTTATGTGTATTTTGTATATTTATTTTCATACAAATTTAAAATATTTTTGTTTATTTTTGTATATAGTTTGATACAAATTTAGGTTATTTTATGTGTATCTTGTATATTTATTTTCATAAAAATACACATTCTTTTATTGATATTTTGTTTATTTATTTTGACGCGAATTTTATGTGAATTTGTTTTCATTTTATACAAATTTAACTTATTTTATGTGTGTTTTGTACATGTATTTAAATACAAATTTAACTAATTATATGTGTATTTTGTATATCTATTTTCATACAAATTGAAATTTTGTTTTTGTTTTTTTGTATGTAGTTTTATTCAAATTTTCGTAATCTTATAAAAATATATATACCAAAATACACATAAAATATTTAAATTTGCATTGAAATAAATATACAAAATGCACATACAATAAGGTAAATTTGTATTGAAAGAGATATGCAAAAATACATATAAAACAATGTAAATTTGTTTCAAAATATATATACGAATACAAATAAAAAAACGTAGATTTCTATAAAAATATATATACAAAATACACTTAAAATTAAGTAAATACGTATAAAAAAATGTATACAAAATACACATAAAATAATGTAAATTCGAATTAAAATAAATAAACAAAATACCAGTAAAAGAATGTGTATTTGGATAAATATAAATATACAAAATATACATACAAAATAAACATAAAATAAGGTAGATTTGTAAAAAAATATATGTACAAAATACACATAAAAAATGTAAATTTATATAAAAATATATATACAAATACATAAAATACCATGAATTTGTATAAAAATATATATTCAAAATAAATATTAAATAATGGAAAAGCGTATAAAAATATATATAAAAAGTACATATAAAATAATGTAAATTCGTATCAATATAAATCAACAAAGCACCAATAAAATAATATATATTTGAATGAAAATAAATTTACAAAATACACATAACATAACTAAAATTTGTATTAAAATATATACAAAAATACATAGAAATAATTTGAGTTTGTATTAAAATAGATATACAAAATACACATAAAACTAGGTAAATTTCTTTTGAAATGTATATACAAAATACCCATAAAATATATTAAATTTGTGTCAAAATATATAAGCAAATACAAATAAAATAACGTAAATTTGTATGAAAAATATATACCAAATACACATAGAATAATGTCAATTCGTATCAAAATGAATGAGCAGAATATCAATAAAATAATGTAAATTTGTATGAAAATAAAGATGCAAAATACCCAAAAAATAAAGCATTTGTTTATAAAAATACAGATACAAAAATATACATCGAATAATTAAATCTGTATTAAAAGTAATATACAAAATGCGTATATAATAAGGTAAATTTGTATTGAAAAAATATGCAACATACACGTTTACTCATTCAAATTTATATTATTTTATTGGTATTTTGCTGATTTATTTTGATACGAATTACATGATTATATGTGTATTTTGTAAAAAAATTTTATACGTATTTACATTATTTAATGTGTATTTTGATTATTTATTTTCATGCAAATTTACGTTTTTATATGTGTATTTGTATAAATATTTTGATACAAATTTACTTTATTTCTTGTATTTTGTATATATATTTCAATTCAAATTTAGCTTATTTTGTGTGTATTTTGTATATATTTTCATACAAAATTAATTACTTCTGTGTATTTTTGTATATAGTTTTATATAAATTTACGTTATTTTATGTGTATTTTGTATATTTATATTTATACAAATACACATTCTTTTATTGGTATTTTGTTTATTTATTTTGATACTAATTTACATTATTTTGTGTTTTTTGTATACATTTTTTTATACGTATTTACTTCATTTTATGAGTATTTTGTATATATATTTTTATAGAAATCTACGTTATTTTATGTGTATCCGTATATGTATTTTGAAACAAATTTACATTGTTTTATATGTATTTTGCATATCTATTTCAATACAAATTTACCTTATTGTATGTGTTTTTTGAATATTTATTTTAATACAAATTTAATTTTTTGATGTGTATTTTGGTATATATATTTTTATAAATAAAAAAAATGCGTTATTTTATGGGTATTTTGCTTCTTTATTTTCATACAATTTTACATTATTTTATTAATATTCTGTGTATTTATTTTGATACGATTTTACATTATTCTATTTGTGTTTTGTACGTATTTTTTTATACAAATTTACGTTATTTTAAATGTATTTGTTTATGTTTTTTCGTTCAAATTTACATTATTTTATATGTATTTTGTGTATGTATTTCAATACAAATTTACCTAATTTTATGTGTATTTTGTATATTTATTTTCATACAAATTTAAAATATTTTTGTGTATTTTTGTTTGATACAAATTTAGGTTATTTTATGTGTATTTTGTATATCTATACGTATATAATAAGGTAAATTTGTATTGAAAAAATATGCAACATACACGTTTACTCATACAAATTTATATTATTTTATTGGTATTTTGTTTATTTATTTTGATACGAATTACATGATTATATGTGTATTTTGTACATATTTTTACACATAAAATAACGTAAATTTGTATGAAAAATATATACAAAATACACATAGAATAATGTCAATTCGTATCAAAATGAATGAGCAAAATATCAATAAAATAATGTAAATTTGTATGAAAATAAAGATGCAAAATACCCAAAAAATAAAGCATATGTTTATAAAAATACAGATACAAAAATAACCATCGAATAATTAAATTTGTATTAAAATTAATATACAAAATGCGTATATAATAAGGTAAATTTGTATTGAAAAAATATGCAACATACACGTTTACTCATACAAATTTATATTATTTTATTGGTATTTTGTTTATTTATTTTGATACGAATTACATGATTATATGTGTATTTTGTACATATTTTTTTATATGTATTTACATTATTTAATGTGTATTTTGTTTATATATTTTCATACAAATTTACGTTATTATATGTGTATTTGTATAAATATTTGATACAAATTTACTTTATTTCATGTATTTTGATGTTTTTTTTGTATATATATTTGATATAAATTTACGTTATTTTAAGTCTATATGTTTATATATTTTCATTCAAATTTACATTATTTTATGTGTATTTTCTATATGTATTTCAATACAAATTTACCTATTTTTATATGTTTTATGTATATTTATTTTCATACAAGTTTAAATTATTTTTGTGTATTTTTGTATATAGTTTTATACAAATTTAGGTTATTTTATGTGTATTTTGTATATCTATTTTCATACAAATACACATTCTTTTCATGATATTTTGTTTATTTATTTTGACACGAATTAACATTATTTAATGTATATTTTGTATATATATTTTTATACGTATTTACATTATTTCAAGTGTATTTTGTATATATATTTCTATAGAAATCTGCGTTATTTTATGTGTATTCGTATATATATTTTGAAACAAATTTACATTATTATATGTGTATTTTGCATATTTTTTAATACAAATTTACCTTATTGTATGTGCATTTTGTATATTAATTTTAACACAAATTTGATTAATGTATGTGTATTTTTGTATATGTATTTTTATAAAAATATGCTTTATTTTATGGGTATTTTGCATCTTTATTTTCATACAAATTTAAATTATTTTATTGATATTCTGTGTATTTATTTTGATATGATTTTACATAATTCTATGTGTATTTTGTATATATATTTTATATAAAATGTATTTGTTTTCATTTCATACAAATCTACATTATTTTATGTGTTTTTTTGTACATGTATTTAAATACAAATTTAAGTAGTTATATGTGTATTTTGTATATCTATTTTGTATGTATATTTTTATAGAAATTTACTTTATTTTATGAGTATTCGTATATATATTTTGATACAAATTTACATTATTGATGTGTATTTTGCATATCTATTTCAATACCAATTTACTTTATTGTACGTGCATTTTGTATATTTATTTTAATACAAATTTAACTATTTTATATGTATTTTTGTGTATATATTTTTATGCAAATATGCGTTATTATATGGATATTTTGCATCTTTATTTTCATACAAATTTATACTATTTTATTGATATTCTTTTTATTTATTTTGATACGATTTAACATTATTCTATGTGTATTTTGTATATTTTTTTATACATATTTACATTATTTAATGTTCATTTTGTATATATATTTTATCCAAATTTACAATATTTTATGTGTATTTGTTTATATATTTTCATACAAATTTACATTATTTGATGTGTTTTTTGTATATATATTTTTATACGTATTTAAATTATTTTATGTGTATTTTGTATATACATTTTCATAAAAAAATTACGTTATTTTATTGTGTGTATAAGTATATATTTTGATACAAATTTTATACAAATTCATGTTATTTAATGTGTATTTGTATATATATTTTCATACAAATTTATATTATTTTATGTGTATTTTTTCATATATTTCATTACAAATTTACCTTATTTTATGTTTATTTTGTATATTTATTTCATTCAATTTTAAATTATTTTATGTGTATATTTGTATTTGTATTTAGGTTATTTTATGTGTATTTTGTATATATATTTTCATCCAAAATTACATTATTTTATTGATATTTTCTTAATTTAATTCGATACGAATTTAGATTATTTCATAGGTCTTTTGTATACATATTTTTATACTCATTTACATTATCTAAAGTGTGTTTTGTATATATATTTTTATGCAAATTTATTTTATGTTCATTTTTGTACATATATTTTTATAGAAATTTGCGTTATTTTATGTATATAGATTTATATAAATTTACGTTATTTTATGTGCATTTTGTATATTTATATTTATACAAATACACATTCTTTTATTGATATATTGTTTATTTACATTTATACGAATTTACATTATTTTATGTGTATTTGGATACATTTTTTTATACGTATTTACTTAATATTATGTGTATTTTGTATATGTATTTTTATAGAAATCTACGTTATTTTATGTGTATTCGTATATATATTTTGAAATAAATTTACATTATTTTATATGTATTTTGCATATCTATTTCAATACAAATTTACCTTATTGTATGTGCATTTTGTATATTTATTTTAATACAAATTGAAATATTTTATGTGTATTTTGGTATCAATAATTTTATAAAAAATGCGTTATTTTATAGGTATTTTGCATTTTAATTTTCATACAAATTTACATTATTTTATTAATATTTTGTGTATATATTTTGATACGATTTTACTTTGTACTATTTGTGTTTTGTATATATTTTTTTATACATATTTACATTATTTTATGTGTATTTTGAATATATATTTCATACAAATTTACGTTATTATATGTGTATTTGTTTATATATTTTCTTTCAAATTTACATTATTTTATATGTATTTTGTATATATATTTCAATACAAATTAACCTAATTTTATGTGTATTTTGTATATTTCTTTTCATACAAATTTAAATTATTTTTGTGTATTTTTGTATATAGTTTTACACAAATTTAGGTTATTTTATGTACGCATTTACATTATTTAATGTGTGTTTTGTATAAATATTTTTATCCAAAGTTAATTTATTTTACGTTCATTTTTGGACATATATTTTTATGGAAATTAGCGTTATTTTATATGTATTTGTATATGTTTTCTCATTCAAATTTACATTATTTTATTGATATTTTGTTTATTTAGTTTGATACGAATTACATGATTATATGTGTATTTTGTACATATTTTTTATACGTATTTACATTACTTAATGTGTATTTTTTTTATATATTTTTAAACAAATTTACGTTATTATATGTATTTTTATCAATATTTTGATACAAATTTACATTATTTTATGTATTTTGTATATACATTTCAATTCAAATTTAGCTTATTTTATCTGTATTTTGTATATCTATTTTCATACGAATTTAATAACTTCTGTGTATTTTTGTATATAGTTTTATACAAATTTACGTTATTTTATGTGTATTTTGTATATTTATATTTATACAAATACACATTCTTTTATTGGTATTTTGTTTATTTATTTTGAAACGAATTTACATTATTTTATGTGTATTTTGTATACATTTTCTTATACGTATTTACTTCATTTTATGTGTATTTTGTATATATATTTTTATACAAATCTACGTTATTTTATGTGTATTCGTATATATATTTTAAAACAAATTTACATTGTTTTATATGTATTTTGCATATCTATTTCAATACAGATTTACCTTATTGTATGTGTATTTTGTATATTTATTTTAATACAAATTAATTTTTTCATGTGTATTTTGGTATATATATTTTTATAAAAAATGCGTTATTTAATGGGTATTTTGCATCTTTATTTTCATACAAAATTACATTGTTTTATAAATATTCGGTGTATTTATTTTGATACGATTTCACATTATTCTATTTGTTTTTTGTATATACTTTTTTATACATATTTACATTATTTAATGTGTATCTTGCATATATATTTTATACAAATTTATTATCTATTACCTATTTTCATACAAATACACATTCTTTTCATCATATTTTGTTTATTTATTTTGACACGAATTTACATTATTTCATATGTATTTTGTATATATATTTTTATACGTATTTACATAATTTCATATGTATTTTGTATATATATTTCTATAGAAATCTACTTTATTTTATGTGTATTCGTATATATATTTTGAAACAAATTTACATTGTTTTATATGTATTTTTGAATATCTCTTTCAATACAAATTTACCTTACTGTATATGCATTTTGTATATTTATTTCAATACAAATTTAAATATTTTATGTGTATTTTGGTATATATATTTTTATAAAAAAATGCGATAATTTTTGGGAATTTTGCATCTTTATTTTCATACAAATTTACATTATTTTATTGATATTCTTTGCATTTATTTTGATACGATTTTACATTATTCTATTTGTTTTTTGTATATATTTTTTTATACACATTTACATTATTTAATGTGTATCTTGCATATATATTTTATACAAATGTTTATTATTTATGTTGTTATTTTTTTTATTCATTTCAATTTGATATTTATTTTGATGTGTGTTTTTTTATATATATTTTCTAATTTTTCTAATTTTTACTTATTTTTGTGTATTTTTGTATATAGTTTTATACAAATTTAGGTTATTTTATTTACGCATTTACATTATTTAGTGTGTGTTTTGTATATATATTTTTATGCTAATTTACTTTATTTTATGTACATTTTTGTACATATATTTTTATAGAAATTTGCGTTATTTGTATATTTTTTCTCATACAAATTTACATTATTTTATTGCTATTTTGTTTATTTATTTTGATACGAATTACATGATTATATGTGTATTTTGTACATATTTTTTATACGTATTTACATTACTTAATGTGTATTTTGTTTATATATTTTCAAACAAATCTACGTTATTATATGTATTTGTATAAATATTTTGATACAGATTTACATTATTTTATGTATTTTGTATGTACATTTCAATTCAAATTTAGCATATTTTAGCTGTATTTTGTATATATATTTTCATACAAATTTAATAACTTCTGTGTATTTTTGTATAGTTTTATACAAATTTACGATATTTTATGTGTTTTTTGAATATTTATATTTACACAAATACACTTTCTTTTACTGGTATTTTGTTTATTTATTTTGATACGATTTTTATGTGTATTTTGTATTCTTTTTTTTTATACGTATTTACTTCGTTTTATATGTATTTTGTATATATTTTTATAGAAATCAACGTTATTTTATGTGTATTCGTATATATATTTTGAAACAAATTTATATTGTTTTATATGTATTTTGCATAACTATTTCAATACAAATTTACCTTACAGTATGTGCATTTTTTATATTTATTTTAATACAAATTTTAATATTTTGTGTATTTTGGTATATATATTTTATAAAAATGCGTTATTTTCTTGCTATTTTGCATCTTTATTTTCATACAAATTTACATTATTTTATTAATATTCTGTGTATTTATTTTGATACGATTTTACATTATTCTATTTGTGTTTGGTATAAATTTTTTTATACATATTCACATTATTTAATTAGTATTTTGTATATATATTTGATACAAATTTACGTTATTTTAAGTGTATATGTTTATATATTTTCATTCAAACTTCCATTATTTTATGTGTATTTTGTATATGTATTTCAATACAAATTTACCTAATTTTATGTGTGTTTTGTATATTTATTTTCATACAAATTTCAATTATTGTGTGTATTTTTGTATATAGTTTTATACAAACTTAGGTTATTTTATGAGTATTTTGTATATCTATTTTCATAAAAATACACATTCTTTTATTGATATTTTGTTCATTTATTTTGACGAGAATTTAAATTATTTATGTGTATATTGTATATATATTTTTATACGTATTTACATCATTTCATGTGTATTTTGTATATATATTTCTATAGAAATAAACGTTATATTATGTGTATTCGTATATAGATTTTTAAACAAATTTACACATAACAAAAATAAATACAGAATACACAAAAATAGATATGCAAAATACATATAAACAATGTAAATTTGTTTCAAAATATATATACGAATACACATGAAATAAGGTAGATTTCTATAAAAATATATATACAAAATACACTTAAAATTAAGTAAATACGTATAAAAAATGTATTCAAAATACACATAAAATAATGTAAATTAGTATCAAAATAAATAAACAAAATACCAATAAAAGAATATATATTTGTATAAATATATATATACAAAATACACATTAAATAATATAAATTTGCTTAAAACTATACAAAATACACATGAAATGATGTAAATACGTATAAAAATATATATACAAAATACACATTAAATAATGTAAGTTTGCGTCAGAATAAATAAACAAAATATCAATAAAAGAATGTGTTTTTGTATGAAAATAGATATACAAAATACACATAAAATAACCTAAATTTGTATCAAACTATATACAAAAATACACAAAAATATTTTAAATTTGTATGAAAATAAATATACAAAATACACATAAAATTAGGTAAATTTGTATTGAAATACATACACAAAATACACATAAAATAATGTAAATTTGAATGAAAATACATAAACAAATACACTTAAAATAACGTAAATTAGTATAAAAAAATATGTACAAAACACAAATAGAATCGTATCAAAATAAATACACAGAATATTAATAAAATAATGTAAATTTGTATGAAAATAAAGAAGCAAAATACCCATAAAATAACGCATTTTTTTTATTTAAAAAAATATATATACCAAAATACACATCAAAAAATTAAATTTGTATTAAAATAAATATACAAAAAACACATACAATAAGGTAAATTTATATTGAAATAGATATGCAAAATACATATAAAACAATGTAAATTTGTTTCAAAATATATATATGAATACACATAAAATAACGTAGATTTATATAAAGATATATACAAAATACACTTAAAATGAAGTAAATACGTATAAAAAAATGTATACAAAATACACATAAAATAATGTAAATTCGTATCAAAATAAATAAACAAAATACCAATAAAAGAATGTGTATTTGTATGAATATAAATATACAAAATACACATAAAATAACGTAAATTTATATAAAACTATATAAAAAAATACACAGAAGTAATTAAATTTGTATGAAAATATATACAAAATACACACGAAATAAGCTAAATTTGAATTGAAATATATATACAAAATGCATGAAATAAAGTAATTTTGTATCAAAATATTTATACAAATACACATATAATAACGTAAATTTGTATGAAAATATATAAACAAAATACACATTAAATAATGTAAATACGTATAAAAAAATATGTACAAAATACACATATAATCATGTAATTCGTATCAAAATAAATAAACAAAGTACCAATAAAATAATATAAATTTGTATGAGTAAACGTGTATGTTGCATATTTTTTCAATTCAAATTTACCTTATTATATACGCATTTTGAATATTAATTTTAATACAAATTTAATTATTCGATGTGTTTTTTTGTATCTGTATTTTTATAAACATATACTTTATTTTTTTGGGTATTTTGCATCTTTATTTTCATACAAATTTACATTATTTTATTGATATTCTGCTCATTCATTTTGATACGAATTGACATTATTCTATGTGTATTTTGTATATATTTTTCATACAAATTTACGTTATTTTATGTTTAAAAATATGTACAAAATACACATATAATCATGTAATTCGTATCAAAATAAATAAACAAAATACCAATAAAATAATATAAATTTGTATGAGTAAACGTGTATGTTGCATATTTTTTCAATACAAATTTACCTTATTATATACGCATTTTGTATATTAATTTTAATACAAATTTAATTATTCGATGGTTATTTTTGTATCTGTATTTTTATAAACATATGCTTTATTTTTTGGGTATTTTGCATCTTTATTTTCATACAAATTTACATTATTTTATTGATATTTTGCTCATTCATTTTGATACGAATTGACATTATTCTATGTGTATTTTGTATATATTTTTCATACAAATTTACGTTATTTTATGTGTAAAAATATGTACAAAATACACATATAATCATGTAATTCGTATCAAAATAAATAAACAAAATACCAATAAAATAATATAAATTTGTATGAGTAAACGTGTATGTTGCATATTTTTTCAATACAAATTTACCTTATTATATACGCATAGATATACAAAATACACATAAAATAACCTAAATTTGTATCAAACAAAAATACACAAAAATATTTTAAATTTGTATGAAAATAAATATACAAAATACACATAAAATTAGGTAAATTTGTATTGAAATACATACACAAAATACATATAAAATAATGTAAATTTGAACGAAAAAACATAAACAAATACATTTAAAATAACGTAAATTTGTATAAAAAAATATGTACAAAACACAAATAGAATAATGTAAAATCGTATCAAAATAAATACACAGAATATTAATAAAATAATGTAAAATTGTATGAAAATAAAGAAGCAAAATACCCATAAAATAACGCATTTTTTTTAATTTATAAAAATATATATCCCAAAATACACATAAAAAAATTAAATTTGTATTAAAATAAATATTCAAAAAACACATACAATAAGGTAAATTTGTATTGAAATAGATATGCAAAATACATATAAAACAATGTAAATTTGTTTCAAAATACATATACGAATACACATAAAATAACGTAGATTTCTATAAAAATATATATACAAAATACACATAAAATGAAGTAAATACGTATAAAAAAATGTATACAAAAAACACAAAATAATGTAAATTCGTATCAAAATAAATAAACAAAATACCAATAAAAGAATGTGTATTTGTATAAATATAAATATACAAAATACACATAAAATAACGTAAATTTATATAAAACTATATACAAAAATACACAGAAGTAATTAATTTTGTATGAAAATATATACAAAATACACACAAAATAAGCTAAATTTGAATTGAAATATATATACAAAATACAAGAAATAAAGTAAATTTGTATCAAAATATTTATACAAATACACATATAATAACGTAAATTTGCATGAAAATAAATAATCAAAATACACATTAAATAATGTAAATACGTATAAAAATTTTTTACAAAATACACATATAATCATGTAATTCGTATCAAAATAAATCAGCAAAATACCAATAAAATAATATAAATTTGAATGAGTAAACGTGTATGTTGCATATTTTTTCAATACAAATTTACCTTATTATATACGCATTTTGTATATTACTTTTAATACAGATTTAATTATTCGATGTATATTTTTGTATCTGTATTTTTATAAACAAATGCTTTATTTTTTGGGTATTTTGCATCTTTATTTTCATACAAATTTACATTATTTTATTGATATTCTGCTCATTCATTTTGATACGAATTGACATTATTCTATGTGTATTTTGTATATATTTTTCATACAAATTTACGTTATTTTATTTGTATTTGCTTATATATTTTGACACAAATTTAATATATTTTATGGGTATTTTGTATATACATTTCAAAAGAAATTTACCTAGTTTTATGTGTATTTTGTATATCTATTTTAATACAAACTCAAATTATTTCTATGTATTTTTGTATATATTTTAATACAAATTTTAGTTATGTTATGTGTATTTTGTAAATTTATTTTCATTCAAATATATATTATTTTATTGGTGCTTTGTTGATTTATATTGATACGAATTTACATTATTTTATATGTACTTTTTATATATATTTTTATACGCTTTTCCATTATTTAATATTTATTTTGAATATATATTTTTATACAAATTCATGGTATTTTATGTATTTGTATATATATTTTTCTATAAATTTACATTTTTTATGTGTATTTTGTACATATATTTTTTTACAAATCTACCTTATTTTATGTTTATTTTGTATGTTTATTTTGTATATTTATATTTATCCAAATACACATTCTTTTACTGGTATTTTGTTTATTTATTTTAATTCGAATTTACATTATTTTATGTGTATTTTGTATACATTTTTTTATACGTATTTACTTAATTTTAAGTGTATTTTGTATGTATATTTTTATAGAAATCTACGTTTTTTTATTTGTATTCGTATATATATTTTGAAACAAATTTACATTGTTTTATATGTATTTTTGCATATCTCTTTCAATACAAATTTACCTTATTGTATGTGCATTTTGTATATTTATTTCAATGCAAATTTAAATATTTTATGTGTATTTTGGTATATATATTTTTATAAGATTACGAAAATTTGAATAAAACTACATACAAAAAAACAAAAACAAAAATTTCAATTTGTATGAAAATAGATATACAAAATACACATATAATTAGTTAAATTTGTATTTAAATACATGTACAAAACACACATAAAATAAGTTAAATTTGTATAAAATGAAAACAAATTCACATAAAATTCGCGTCAAAATAAATAAACAAAATATCAATAAAAGAATGTGTATTTTTATGAAAATAAATATACAAGATACACATAAAATAACCTAAATTTGTATCAAACTATATACAAAAATAAACAAAAATATTTTAAATTTGTATGAAAATAAATATACAAAATACACATAAAATTAGGTAAATTTGTATTGAAATACATACACAAAATACACATAAAATAATGTAAATTTGAATGAAAATACATAAACAAATACACTTAAAAAACGTAAATTTGTATAAAAAAATATGTACAAAACACAAATCGAATAATGTAAAATCGTATCAAAATAAATACACAGAATATTAATATACAAAATACAAAATACAGAAGTAATTAAATTTGTATGAAAATATATACAAAATACACACAAAATAAACTAAATTTAAATTGAAATATATATACAAAATACACATATTTTGCATATCTATTTTCAAACAAATTTAAATTATTTTTGTGTAATTTACATTGTTTTATATGTATTTTGCATATCTATTTAAATACAGATTTACCTTATTGTATGTGTATTTTGTATATTTATTTTAACACAAATTAATTTTTTCATGTGTATTTTGGTATATATATTTTTATAAAAAATGCGTTATTTAATGGGTATTTTGCATCTTTATTTTCATACAAATTTACATTGTTTTATTAATATTCTGTGTATCTATTTTGATACGATTTTACATTATTCTATTTGTGTTTTGTATATATTTTTTTATACATATTTACATTATTTAATGTGTATTTTGTATATTTTAAAACAAATTTACGTTATTTTATGCGCATCTGTAAAAATATTTTGATACAAATTTGTATTATTTTATGTATTTTGTATATATATTTCAATACAAATTTAGTTTATTTTATGTATATTTTGTATATCTATTTTAATTCGTATCAAAATAAATAAACAAAATAGCAATAAAATAATGTAAATTTGTATGAGAAAACATATACAAATACATATAAAATAACGCAAATTTCAAAAAAAATATATGTACAAAAATGCACATAAAATAAAGTAAATTTGCATAAAAATATATATACAAAACACACATTAAATAATGTAAATGCGTACATAAAATAACCTAAATTTGTATAAAACTATATACAAAAATACACAAAAATATTTAAAATTTTTATGAAAAGAAATATACAAAATACACATAAAATTAGGTAAATTTGTATTGAAATACATATACAAAATACACATAAAATAATGTAAATTTGAATGAAAATATATAAACAAATACACTTAAAATAACGTAAATTTGTATAAAATATATATGCAAGATACACATTAAATAATGTAAATGTGTATAAAAAAATATATACAAAAAAGAAATAGAATAATGTAAAATCCTATCAATATAAATACACAGAATATCAATAAAATAATGTAAATTTGTATGAAAAGAAAGATGCAAAATTCCCATAAAATAGCGCATTTTTTATAAAAATATATATACCAAAATACACATAAAATATTTAAATTTGTATTGAAATAAATATACAAAATGCATATACAGTAAGGTAAATATGTATTGAAAGAGATATTCAAAAATACATATAAAAAAAAGCTAATTTGTTTCAAAATATATATACGAATACACATAAAATAACGTAGATTTCTATAGAAATATATATACAAAATACACATGAAATTATGTAAATACGTATAAAAATATATATACAAAATACATATCTAGGTAAATTCGTGTCAAAATAAATAAACAAAATATCATGAAAAGAATGTGTATTTGCATGAAAATAAATAATAGATAATAAATTTGTATGAAATATATATGCAAGATACACATTAAATAATGTAAATATGTATGAAAAAACATATACAAAAAACAAATAGAATAATGTGAAATCGTAACAAAATAAATACACCGAATATTAATAAAATAATGTAAATTTGTATGAAAATAAAGATGCAAAATTCCCATCAAATAGCGCATTTCTTATAAAAATATATATACCAAAATACACATAAAATATTTAAATTTGTATTGAAATAAATATACAAAATGCACATACAATAAGGTAAACTTGTATTGAAAGAGATATGCAAAAATACATATAAAACAATGTAAATTTGTTTCAAAATATATACGAATACACATAAAATAACGTAGATTTCTATAAAAATATATATACAAAATACACATAAAATTAAGTAAATACGTATAAAAATAGATATACAAAATACACATAGAATAATGTAAAATTGTTTCAAAAAAAATAAACAGAATATAAATAAAATAATGTAAATTTGTATGAAAATAAAAATGCAAAATACCTATAAAATAAAGCATATTTTTATAAAAATACATATACAAAAATAAACATAGCATAATTAAATTTGTATTAAAATTAATATACAAAATGCATATACAATAAGGTAAATTTGTATTGAAAAAATATGCAAAATACACATAAAACAGTGTAAATTTATTTCAAAATCTATATACGAATACTCATAAATCAACGTAGATTTCTATAGAAATATATATACAAAATACACATCAAATGATGTAAACACGTATAAAATATATATATATATATATATATATATATATATATATATATATATATATATATATATATATATATATATATATATATATATATATATATATATATATATATATATATATAAAATACACATTAAATAATGTAAATTCGCGTCAAAATAAATAAACAAAATATCAATAAAAGAATGTGTATTTATGAAAATAGATATACAATATACACGTTATTTTATGTGTATTCGTATATATATTTTGAAACAAATTTACACTGTTTTATTTGTATTTTGCGGGGTTTTTTTTCAATACAAATTTACCTTTTTGTATGTGTGCATTTTGTATATTAATTTTAATACAAATTTAATTATTCTATGTGTATTTTTGTATATGTATTTAAAAAAAAAATGCTTTATCTTATGGGTATTTTGCATCTTTATTTTCATACTAATTTAAATTATTTTATTGATATTCTGTGTACTTATTTTCATACGATTTTACATTATTCTATATATAACAAAAATAAATATATACAAAAATACACAAAAAATAATTTAAATTTGTTTGAAAATAGATATGCATAATATAGAAAATACATAAAATAATGTAAATTTGTATCAAAATATATATTCAAATACACATATAATAACGTAAATTTGTATAAAAATATATAAACAAAATACACATTAAATAATGTAAATACGTATAAAAGATATGTACGTAATGTAAAAATTTATAAAATTAAAGATGCAAAATAACCATATAATATCTCATATTTAAAAAAAAATATATACAAAAATACACATAAAATAATTAAATTTGGATTAAAATAAATATACAAAATACACATACAATAAGGTAGATTTTTATTGAAATAGATATGCAAAAAACACATAAAATAATGAAATTTTTTATCAAAATATATACGAATACACACAATAAAATTACGTAAATTTTTATGAAAATATATATACAAAATACACATAAAATAATGTAAATACATAGAAAAATACATATACAAAATACAGATAAAATAATGTAAATTCGTATCAAAATAAATAAACAAAATTTCCTCTAAAAGAATGTATATGTCTAGGAAAATATATATACAAAATACAAATAAAATAAAAAAAATTTGTATAAAAATAATACAAAAATACACAAAAATAATTTAAATTTGTTTGAAAATAGATATGCAAAATACAAATGAAATTAGGCAAATTTTTATTGAAATACATATAAAAAATACACATAAAATAATGTAAATTTGTATGAAAATATATAAACAAATACACAAAAGATAACTTAAATTTCCATAAAATATATGTACAAAATATACATTAAATAATGTAAATATGTCTAAAAATATATACAAAATACACAGAATAACGTAAAATCGTATCAAAATAAATAAACAGACAAGCAATAAAATAATGAAGATTTGTATGAAAATAAAGATGCAAAATACCCATATAATAACTCATATTTGTTTAAAAATATATATACAAAAATACACATAAAATAATTAAATTTGCATCAAAATAAATATACAAAAGGCACATACAATAAAGAAAATATGTATTGAAATAGATATGCGAAATACACATAAATAATGTAAATTTGTATCAAAATATATATACGAATACACATAAAATAGAGTAAATTTCTATGAAAATATATATTCAAAATACATATAAAATTATGTAAATAAGTATAAAAATATATATATCAAATACACCTAAAATAATGAAAACTCGTATCAAAATAAATAAACAAAATTCCGATAAAAGAACGTATATTTGTAGGAAAATAAATATACAAAATTCACATAAAATTACGAAAATTTGAATAAAAATATATACTAAAATACACAAAATTAATTTCAATTTGTATGAAAATAGATATACATAATACACATATAATTAGTTAAATTTGTATTTAAATACATGTACAAAATACACATAAAATAATGTAAATTTGTATGAAATGAAAACAAATTCACATAAAATAACGTTCATTTGTATGAAATATATATACAAAATATACATAGAATAAAGTAAAATCGTATCAAAATAAATACACAGAATATCAATAAAGTAATGTAAATTTGTATGAAAATAAAGATGCAAAATACCCATAAAATAAAGCATTTTTTTATGAAAAATTTAAATTTTTTGTTATTTTGGTATATATATTTTTATAAAAAGAGTTTTATATAAATTTAAAATATTTTATGTGTATTTTGTATATCTATTTTCATACAAATACACATTTTTTATTGATATTTTGTTTATTTATTTTGACGCGAATTCACATTATTTAATGTGTATTGTGTATATATATTTTTATACGTATTTACGTCATTTCAAGTGTATTTTGTATATATATTTCTATAGAAATATATATCATTTTATGTGTATTCGTATATATTTTGAAACAAATATACATTGTTTTATGTGCATTTTGCATATTTTTCAATATAAATTTACCTTATTGTACGTGCATTTTGTATATTAATTTTAATACAAATTTAATTATTCTATGTGTATATAAATAAATACACATAGAATAATTAAATTTGTATTAAAATTAATATACAAAATGCACGTACAATAAGGTAAATTTATATTGAAAAATATGCAAAATGCACATAAAACAATGTATATTTGTTTCAAAATATATATACGAATACACATAAAATGATATATTTCTATAAAATATATACAAAATACACATGAAATGAAGTAAATACGTATAAAATATATATACACAATACACATTAAATAATGAATTAATCAAAATATAAACAAAATATCAATAAAAAATGTGTATTTGTATGAAAATAGATATACAAAATACACATAAAATATTTTAAATTTATATAAAACTCTTTTTATAAAAATATATATACCAAAATAACAAAAAATTTAAATTTGTATTACAATAAATATACAAAATGCACATACAATAAGGTAGATTTATATTGAAATGGATATGCTAAATACATATAAAACAATGTTAATTTGCTTCAAAATATATATACCAATACACATAAAATAACGTAGATTACTATAAAAATATATATACAAAATACACATTAAATGAAGTAAATACGTATAAGAAAATGTATGCAAAGTACACATAAAATAATTTAAATTAAATTATTTTTGTGTATTTTTTTAATAGAGTTTTATACAAATTTACAATATTTTATGTATTTTGTATATCTATTTTCATACAAATACACATTCTTTTATTGATATTTTGTTTATTTATTTTGATGCGAATTTACATTATTTAATGTGTATTGTGTATATATATTTTTATACGTATTTACGTCATTTCATGTGTATTTTGTATATATATTTCTATAGAAATATACGTTATTTTATGAGTAATTGTATATATATTTTGAAACAAATATACATAGTTTTATATGCATTTTGTATATTTTTTCAATACAAATTTCCCTTATTGTACGTGCATTTTGTATATTAATTTTAATACAAATTCAATTATTCTATGTGTATTCTTGTATATCTATTTTTAAAAAAATATGCTTTATTTAAATACGTATAAAAAAATATTTACAAAATACACCAATAATCAAGTCATTCGTATCAAAATAAATAAACAAAAAACTGATTAAATAATGTAAATTTGTATGAGAAAATATAGACAAAATACACATAAAATAACTTTTTAAGTTTCTATAAAAATATATGTACAAAAATACACATAAAATTAGTTTGCATAAAAAAATATATACAGAACACACATTAGATAATGTAAATGAGTATAAAAATATGTATACAAAATACCTATGAAATAATCTAAATTCATATCGAGTTAAATTAAGAAAATAACAATAAAATAATGTAGTTTTGCATGAAAATATATATAGAAAACACACATAAAATAACCTAAATACAAATACAAATATACACATTAAATAATTTAAAATTGAATGAAATAAATATACAAAATAAACATAAAATAAGGTAAATTTGTAATAAAATATATGTAAGAATACACATAAAATAATATAAATTTGTATGAAAATATGTATACAAATACACATAAAATAACATGAATTTGTATAAAATGTTTCAAAATATATACGAATACACACAATAAAATAACGTAAATTTTTATGAAAATGCATATATAAAATACACATAAAATAGTTTAAATACGTAGAAAAATATATATACCAAATACACATAAAATAATGTAAATTCGTAAAAAATTAAATACACAAAATTCCAATAAAAGAATGTATATTTGTAGGATAATATATATACAAAAAGCAAATAAAATAACTAGAATTTGTATAAAAATATATACAAAAATACACAAAAATAATTTAAATTTGTTTGAAAATAGATATGCAAAATACACATAAAGTTAGGCAAATTTGTATTGAAATACATATACAAAACTCACATAAAATAATGTAAATTTGTATGAAAATACATAAACAAATACATATAAAATCACGTAAATTTGGATAAAATATATATATACAAAATATACATTAAATATTTTAGATATGTATAAAAATATATTATATTATATATATTTTTATTGATATTTGCGTTATTTATGTGTATTTTGTATATGTTTTCTCATAGAAATTTACATTATTTTATTGGTATTTTGTCTATTTATTTTGATACGAATTACATGATTATTTGTGTATTTTTTACATTTTTTTATACTTATTTACATTATTTAATGTTTATTTTGTTTATATATTTTTATACAAATTTACGTTATTATATGTGTATTTGTATAGGTATTTTGATACAAATTTACATTATTTTATGTATTTAGTATATATATTTCAATTCAAATTTAGCTTATTTTATGTGTATTTTGTATATCTATTTATTTTAATACAAAATCAAATATTTTATGTTTTTTCGTATATATATTTTTATAAAAAATGTGTTATTTTATGGGTATTTTGAATCTTAATTTTCATACAAATTTACATTATTTTATTAATATTTTCTGTATTTATTTTGATACGATTTAACATTATTTTATTTGTGTTTTGTATATATTTTTTTATACATATTTACATTATTTAATGTTTTTTTGTATATATATTTGATACAAATTTACGTTATTTTAAGTCTATATGTTTATATATTTTCATTCAAATTTACATTATTTTATGTGTATTTTGTATATGTATTTCAATACAAATTTACCTATTTTTATATAATTTTTGTATATTTATTTTCATACAAGTTTAAATTATTTTTGTGTATTTTTGTATATAGTTTTATACAAATTTAGGTTATTTTATGTGTATTTTGTATATCTATTTTCATACAAATACACATTCTTTTCATGATATTTTGTTTATTTATTTTGACACGAATTAACATTATTTAATGTGTATTTTGTATATATATTTTTATACGTATTTACATTATTTCAAGTGTATTTTGTATATATGTTTCTATAGAAATCTGCGTTATTTTATGTGTATTCGAATATATATTTTGAAACAAATTTACATTGTTTTATGTGTATTTTGCATATTTTTTCAATACAAATTTACCTTATTGTAGGTGCATTTTGTATATTAATTTTAATACAAATTTGATTAATCTATGTGTATTTTTGTATATGTATTTTTATAAAAATATGTAATTAGTTAAATTTGTATTTAAATACATGTGCAAAATACACATAAAATAATGTAAATTTGTATGAAATGAAAACAAATTCACATAAAATAACGTACATTTGTATAAAATAGATATACAAAATAATTTTATGTGTATTTTGTATATTTATTTTCATACAAATTTAAATTATTTTTGTGTATTTTTGTATATAGTTTTATACAAACTGAGGTTATTTTATGAGTATTTTGTATATCTATTTTCATACAAATACACATTCTTTTATTGATATTTTGTTTATTTATTTTGACGAGAATTTAAATTATTTAATGTGTATTTTGTATATATATTTTTATACGTATTTACATCATTTCATGTGTATTTTGTATATATCTTTCTATAGAAGTCTACGTTATATTATGTGTATTCGTATATAGATTTTTAAACAAATTTACACTTTTATGTGTATTTTGCATATTTTTTCAATACAAATTTACCTTATTGTATATGCATTTTGTATATTAATTTTAATACAAATTTAATTATTCTATGTGTATTTTTGTATATGTATTTTTATAAAAATATGCTTTATTTTATGGGTATTTTGCATCTTTATTTTCATCCAAATTAACGTTATTTTATTGATATTCTGCTCATTCATTTTGATACGATTTGACATTATTCTATGTGTATTTTGTATATATTTTTCAAACAAATTTACGTTATTTTATGTGTATTTGTTTATATATTCTGACACAAATTTACAATATTTTATGGGTATTTTGTATATATATTTCAAAAGAATTTACCTAGTTTTATGTGTATTTTGAATATCTATTTTCATACAAACTCAAATTATTTTTATGTATTTTTGTATATATTTCAATACAAATTTTAGTTATGGTATGTGTATTTTGTAAATCTATTTTCATTCAAATATATATTATTTTATTGGTATTTTGTTGATTTATATTGATACGAATTTACATTATTTTATATGTACTTTTTATATATATTATTATACGCATTTACATTATTTAATATTTATTTTGAATATATAATTTTATACAAATTCATGGTATTTTATGTGTATTTGTATATATATTTTCATATAAATTTACATTATTTTATGTGTATTTTGTACATATATTTCATTACAAATTTACCTTATTTTATGTTTATTTTGTATGTGTATTTTGTACATTTATATTTATACAAATACACATTCTTTTATTGGTATTTTGTTTATTTATTTTGTCTCGAATTTATATTATTTTATGTGTATTTTGTTAACATTTTTTTATACATATTTACCTAATTTTATGTGTATTTTGTATATATATTTTTATAGAAATCTACGTTATTTTATGTGTATTCGTATATATATTTTGAAACAAATTTACATTGTTTTATATGTATTTTTGCATATCTCTTTCAATAGAAGTTTACCTTATTGTATGTGCATTTTGTATATTTATTTCAATACAAATTTAAATATTTTATGTGTATTTTGGTATATGTATTTTTATAAGAAATGCGCTATTTGATGGGAATTTTGCATCTTTATTTTCATACAAATTTACATTATCTTATTAATATTCTGTGTATTTATTTTGATACGATCTTCCATTATTCTATTTGTTTTTTGTATATATATTTTTTTATACATATTTACATTATTTAATGTATATCTTGCATATATATTTCAAAGAAATTTATTATCTATTATTTTTTTTCATACAAATACACATTCTTTTCATGATATTTTGTTTATTTATTTTGACACGAATTTACATTACTTAATTTGTATTTTACATATATATATATATATATATATATATATATATATATATATATATATATATATATATATATATATATATATATATATATATATATATATATATATATATATATATATATATATATATATATATATATATATATATATATATTTTTATACGTATTTACATAATTTCATGTGTATTTTGTATATATATTTCTATAGAAATCTACGTTATTTTATGTGAATTCGTATATATATTTTGAAACAAATTTACAATGTTTTATTTGTATTTTGCGTTTTTTTTCAATACAAATTTACCTTATTGTATGTGTGCATTTTGTATATTAATTTTAATACAAATTTAATTATTCTATGTGTATTTTTGTATATGTATTTAAAAAAAATATGCTTTATCTTATGGGTATTTTGCATCTTTGTTTTCATACAAATTTAAATTATTTTATTGATATTCTGTGTACTTATTTTGATACGATTTTACATTATTCTATGCATAACAAAAATAAATACAGAATACACAAAAATAGATATGCAAAATACATATAAACAATGTAAATTTGTTTCAAAATATATATACGAATACACATGACATGGGTATTTTGAATCTTAATTTTCATACAAATTTACATTATTTTATTAATATTTTCGGTATTTATTTTGATACGATTTTACATTATTTTATTTGTGTTTTGTATATATATTTTTTATATATATTAACATATTTAATGTGTTTTTTGTATATATATTTGATACAAATTTACGTTATTTTAAGTCTATATGTTTATATATTTTCATTCAAATTTACATTATTTTATGTGTATTTTCTATATGTATTTCAATACAAATTTACCTAATTTTATGTTTTTTGTATATTTATTTTCATACAAGTTTAAATTATTTTTGTTTATTTTTGTATATAGTTTTATACAAATTTAGGTTATTTTATGTGTATTTTGTATATCTATTTTCATACAAATACACATTCTTTTCATGATATTTTTTTTTTTATTTTGACACGAGTTTACATTATTTAATGTGTATTTTGTATATATATTTTTATACGTATTTACATTATTTCAAGTGTATTTTGTATATATATTTCTATTGAAATCTACGTTACTTTATGTGTATTCGTATATATATTTTGAAACAAATTTACATTGTTTTATGTGTATTTTGCATATTTTTTCAATACAAATTTACATTATTGTATGTGCATTTTGTATATTAATTTTAATACAAATTTGATTAATCTATGTGTATTTTTGTGTATGTATTTTTATAAAAATATGCTTTATTTTATGGGAATTTTGCATCTTTATTTTCATACAAATTTACATTATTTTATTGATATTCTGTGTATTTATTTGGTATGATTTTACATTATTCTAAGTGTATTTTGTATATACATTTTATATAAAATGTATTTGTTTTCATTTCATACAAATCTACATTATTTTATGTGTTTTTTGTACATGTATTTAAATACAAATTTAACTAGTTATATGTGTATTTTGTATATCTATTTTGTATGTATATTTTCATAGAAATTTTCTCTATTTTATGTGTATTCGTATATATATTTTGATACAAATTTACATTATTGATGTGTATTTTGCATATCTATTTCAATACAAATTTTCTTTATTATACGTGCATTTTGTATATCTATTTAAATACAAATTTAATTATTTTATATGTATTTTTGTATATATATTTTTATGCAAATATGCGTTATTATATGGATATTTTGCATCTTTATTTTCATACAAATTTACATTATTTTATTGATATTCTCTTTATTTATTTTGATACGATTTAACATTATTCTATGTGTATTTTGTATATATTTTTTATACATATTTACATTATTTAAGGTTTATTTTGTATATATATTTTATCCAAATTTACATTATTTTATGTGTATTTGTTTATATATTTTTATACAAATTTACATTATTTTATGTGTATTTTGTATATACATTTTTATTAAAAAATTACGTTGTTTTATTGTGTGTATTCGTATATATTTTCCATACAAATTTTATACAATTTCATGTTATTTAATGTGTATTTGTATATATATTTTCATACAAATTTATATTATTTTATGTGTATTTTTTCATATATTTCATTACAAATTTACCTTATTTTATGTTTATTTTGTATATTTATTTCATTCAATTTTAAATTATTTTATGTGTATATTTGTATTTGTATTTAGGTTATTTTATGTGTATTTTGTATATATATTTTCATCCAAAATTACATTATTTTATTGATATTTTCTTAATTTAATTCGATACGAATTTAGATTATTTCATAGGTATTTTGTATACATATTTTTATACTCATTTACATTATCTAAAGTGTGTTTTGTATATATATTTTTATGCAAATTTATTTTATGTTCATTTTTGTACATATATTTTTATAGAAATTTGCGTTATTTTATGTATATAGATTTATATAAATTTACGTTATTTTATGTGCATTTTGTATATTTATATTTATACAAATACACATCATTTTATTGGTATATTGTTTATTTACATTTATACGAATTTACATTATTTTATGTGTATTTTGTATACATTTTTTTATACGTATTTACTTATTTTTATGTGTATTTTGTATATGTATTTTTATAGAAATCTACGTTATTTTATGTGTATTCGTATATATAGTTTGAAACAAATTTACATTATTTTATATGTATTTTCCATATCTATTTCAATACAAATTTACCTTATTGTATGTGCATTTTGTATATTTATTTTAATACAAGTTCAAATATTTTATGTGTATTTTGGTATCAATAATTTTATAAAAAAATTCGTTATTTTATAGGTATTTTGCATCTTAATTTTCATTTTATATGTACTTTGTATATATATTTTTATACGCTCTTACATTATTTAATATTTATTTGGAATATATTTTTATTCAAATTCATGGTATTTTATGTGTATTTGTATATATATTTTCATATAAATTTACATTATTGTATGTGTATTTTGTACATATATTTTATTACAAATCTACCTTATTTTATGTTTATTTTGTATGTGTATTTTGTATATTTATATTTATCCAAATACACATTCTTTTATTGGTATTTTGTTTATCTATTTTAATTCGAATTTACGTTATTTTATGTGTATTTTGAATACATTTTTTTATACGTATTTACTTAATTTTATGTGTATTTTGTATATATATTTTCATAGAAATCTACGTTTTTTTATTTGTATTCGTATATATATTTTGAAACAAATTTACATTGTTTTATATGTATTTTTGCATATCTCTTTCAATACAAATTTATCTTATTGTATATGCATTTTGTAAATTTATTTCAATACAAATTTAAAAATTTTATGTGTATTTTGGTATATATTTTTATAAGAAATGCGCTATTTTATGGGAATTTTGCATCTTTATTTTCATACAAATTTACATTATTTTATTAATATTTGGTGTATTTATTTTGATACGATTTTACATTATTCTATTTGTTTTTTGTATATACTTTTTTATACATATTTACATTATTTAATGTGTATCTTGCATATATATTTTATACAAATTTATTATCTATTATCTATTTTCATACAAATACACATTCTTTTCATGATATTTTGTTTATTTATTTTGACACGAATTTACATTATTTGATATGTATTTTGTATATATATTTTTATACGTATTTACATAATTTCATATGTATTTTGTATATATATTTAATAGATATTCAAAATACACATAAAATAACCTAAATTTGTATCAAACTATATAAAAAAATTCACAAAAATATTTTAAATTTGTATGAAAATAAATATACAAAATACACATAAAATTAGGTAAATTTGTATGGAAATACATATACAAAATACACATAAAATAATGTAAATTTCAATGAAAATACATAAACAAATACACTTAAAATAACGTAAATTTGTATAAAAAAATATGTACAAAACACAAATAGAATAATGTAAAATCGTATCAAAATAAATACACAGAATATTAATAAAATAATGTAAATTTGGATGAAAATAAAGAGGCAAAATACCCATAAAATAACGCATTTTTTTTATTTATAAAAATATATATACCAAAATACACATAAAAAAATTAGATTTGTATTAAAATAAATATATAAAAAACACATACAATAAGGTAAATTTGTATTGAAATAGATACGCAAAATACATATAAAGCAATGTAAATTTGTTTCAAAATATGTATACGAATACACATAAAATAACGTAGATTTCTATAAATATATATATTCAAAATACACATAAAATGAAGTAAATACGTATAAAAAAATGTATACAAAATACACATAAAATAATGTAAATTCGTATCAAAATAAATAAACAAAATAACAATAAAAGAATGTGTATTTGTATAAATATAAATATACAAAATACACATAAAATAACGTAAATTTATATAAAACTATATACATAAATACACAGAAGTAATTAAATTTGTATGAAAATATATACAAAATACACACAAAATAAGCTAGTTTTGAATTGAAATATATATACAAAATACATGAAATAAAGTAAATTTGTATCAAAATATTTATACAAATACACATATAATAACGTAAATTTGTATGATAATATATAAACAAAATACACATTAAATAATGTGAATACGTTAAAAAAATGTGTACAAAAGACACATATAATCATGTAATTCGTATCAAAATAAATAAACAAAATACCAATAAAATAATATAAATTTGTATGAGTAAACGTGTATGTTCATATTTTTTCAATACAAATTTACCTTATTATATACGCATTTTGTATATTGATTTTAATACAAATTTAATTATTCGATCTGTATTTTTGTATCTGTATTTTTATAAACATATGCTTTATTTTTTGGGTATTTTGCATCTTTATTTTCATACAAATATACATTATTTTATTGATATTCTGCTCATTCATTTTGATACGAATTGACATTATTCTATGTGTATTTTGTATATATTTTTCATTCAAATTTACGTTATTTTATGTGTATTTGTTTATATATTTTGACACAAATTTACAATATTTTATGGCTATTTTGTATATACATTTCAAAAGAAATTTACCTAGTTTTATGTGTATTTTGTATATCTATTTTCATACAAACTCAAATTATTTCTATGTATTTTTGTATATATTTTAATACAAATTTTAGTTATGTTATGTGTATTTTGTAAATTTATTTTCATTCATATATATATATATATATATATATATATATATATATATATATATATATATATATATATATATATATATATATATATATATATATATATATATATATATATATATATATATATATATATATATATTATTAGTGTTTTGTTGATTTATATTGATACAATTTACATTATTTTATATGTACTTTGTATATATATTTTTATACGCTTTTACATTATTTAATATTTATTTTGAATATATATTTTTATACAAATTCATGGTATTTTATGTGTATTTGTATATATATTTTCATATAAATTTTCATTATTTTATGTGTATTTTGTACATATATTTTATTACAAATCTACCTTATTTTATGTTTATTTTGTATATGTATTTTGTATATTTATATTTATCTAAATACACATTCTTTTATTGGTATTTTGTTTATTTATTTTAAATCGAATTTACATTATTTTATGTGAATTTTGTATACATTTTTTTATACGTATTTACTTAATTTTATGTGTGTTTTGTAAATATATTTTTATAGAAATCTACGTTTTTTTTATTTGTATTCGTATATATATTTTGAAACAAATTTACATTGTTTTATATGTATTTTTGCATATCTCTTTCAATACAAGTTTACCTTATTGTATGTGCATTTTGTATATTTACTTCAATACAAATTTAAATATTTTGTGTATTTTGGTATATATATTTTTATAAGAAATGCGCTATTTGATGGGAATTTTGCATCTTTATTTTCATACAAATTTACATTATTTTATTAATATTCGGTGTATTTATTTTGATACGATTTCACATTATTCTATTTGTTTTTTGTATATATATTTTTTATACATATTTACATTATTTAATGTGTATCTTGCATATATATTTCATACAAATTTATTATCTATTATTTATTTTCATACAAATACACATTTTTTTCATGATATTTTGTTTATTTATTTTGACACGAATTTACCTAGATATGTATTTTGTATATATATTTTTATACGTATTTACATAATTTCATGTGTATTTTGTATATATATTTCTATAGAAATCTACGTTATTTTATGTGTATTCGTATATATATTTTGAAACAAATTTACTTTGTTTTATATGTATTTGTATATGTTTTCTCATACAAATTTACATTATTTTATTGATATTTTGTTTATTTAGTTTGATACGAATTACATGATTATATGTGTATTTTGTACATATTTTTTATACGTATTTACATTACTTAATGTGTATTTTGTTTATATATTTTTAAACAAATTTACGTTATTATATGTATTTTTATAAATATTTTGATACAAATTTACATTATTTTATGTATTTTCTATATACATTTCAATTCAAATTTAGCTTATTTTATCTGTATTTTGTATATCTATTTTCAGACGAATTTAATAACTTCTGTGTATTTTTGTATATAGTTTTATACAAATTTACTCAATTTTATGTGTATTTTGTATAATTATATTTATACAAATACACATTCTTTTATTGGTATTTTGTTTATATATTTTGATACGAATTTACATTATTTTATGTGTATTTTGTATACATTTTCTTATACGTATTTACTTCATTTTATGTGTATTTGTATATATATTTTTATACAAATCTACGTTATTTTATGTGTATTCGTATATATATTTTGAATATCTATTTCAATACAGATTTACCTTATTGTATGTGTATTTTGTATATTTATTTTAATACAAATACACATTCTTTTATTGATATTTTAATTATTTATTTTGACACGAATTTACATTATTTAATGTGTATTTTGTATATATATTTTTATACGTATTTACAACATTTCATGTGTATTTTGTATATATATTTCTATAGAAAACTACGTTATTTTATGTGTATTCGTATATATATTTTGAAACAAATCTACATTATTTTATGTGTATTTTGTATATATATTTCATTATAAATTTGCCTTATTTTAAGTTTATTTTTATATCTATTTTCATTCAAATTCAAATCATTTTATGTGTATATATTTATTTGTATTTACGTTATTTTATGTGTATTTTCTATATATATTTTCATTCAAAATTACATTATTTTATCGGTATTTTCTTCATTTATTTCGATACGAGTTTAGTTTATTTCATGTGTATTTTCTATACATATACATATAGAGTAAATTTCTATGAAAATATATATTCAAAATACATATAAAATTATGTAAATAAGTATAAAAATATATATATCAAATACACCTAAAAAAAATGAAAATTCGTATCAAAATAAATAAATAAAATTCCGATAAAAGAACGTAAATACGAGTTAAAATAAATAAACAAAATACCAATAAAAGAATGTGTATTTGGATAAATATAAATATACAAAATACACATACAAAATAAACATAAAATAAGGTAGATTTGTAATAAAATATATGTACAAAATACACATAAAATAATGTAAATTCATATGAAAATATATATACAAATACACATAAAATACAATGAATTTGTATAAAAATATATATTCAAAATAAATATTAAATAATGGAAAAGCGTATAAAAATATATATACAAAGTACATATAAAATAATGTAAATTCGTATGAATATAAATCAACAAAACACCAATAAAATAATATATATTTGAATGAAAATAAATTTACAAAATACACATAACATAACTAAAAGTTGTATTAAAATATATACAAAAATACATAGAAATAATTTGAGTTTGAATGAAAATAGATATACAAAATACACATAAAACTAGGTAAATTTCTTTTGAAATGTATATACAAAATACCCATAAAATATTGTAAATTTGGGTCAAACTATATAAACAAATACACATAAAATAACGTAAATTTGTATGAAAAATATATACAAAATACACATAGAATAATGTCAATTCCTATCAAAATGAATGAGCAGAATATCAATAAAATAATGTAAATTTGTATGAAAATAAAGATGCAAAACACCCAAAAATAAATATGTTTATAAAAATACAGATACAAAAATACACATCGAATGATTAAATTTGTATTAAAATTAATATACAAAATGCGTATATAATAAGGTAAATTCGTATTGAAAAAATATGCAACATACACGTTTACTCATACAAATTTATATTATTTTATTGGTATTTTGTTTATTTAT
Source organism: Eriocheir sinensis (assembly GCF_024679095.1). Lineage (NCBI taxonomy): Eukaryota > Metazoa > Arthropoda > Malacostraca > Decapoda > Varunidae > Eriocheir > Eriocheir sinensis. Next base: position 78,772 of record NW_026111593.1, read on the forward strand.
TTTGATACGAATTACATGATTATATGTGTATTTTGTACATATTTTAAACATAAAATAACGTAAATTTGTATGAAAATATATACAAAATACACATAGAATAATGTCAATTCATTATCAAAATGAATGAGCAGAATATCAATAAAATAATGTAAATTTGTATGAAAATAAAGATGCAAAATACCCAAAAATAAAGCATATGTTTATAAAAATACAGATACAAAAATACACATCGAATAATTAAATTTGTATTAAAATTAATATACAAAATGCGTATATAATAAGGTAAATTTGTATTGAAAAAATATGCAACATACACGTTTACTCATACAAATTTATATTATTTTATTGGTATTTTGTTTATTTATTTTGATACGAATTACATGATTATATGTGTATTTTGTACATATTTTAAACATAAAATAACGTAAATTTGTATGAAAAATATATACAAAATACACATAGAATAATGTCAATTCGTATCAAAATGAATGAGCAGAATATCAATAAAATAATGTAAATTTGTATGAAAATAAAGATGCAAAATACCCAAAAAATAAAGTATATGTTTATAAAAATACAGATACAAAAAAACACATCGAATAATTAAATTTGTATTAAAATTAATATTCAAAATGCGTATATAATAAGGTAAATTTGAATTGAAAAAATATGCAACATACACGTTTACTCATACAAATTTATATTATTTTATTGGTACTTTGTTTATTTATTTTGATACGAATTACATGATTATATGTGTATTTTGTACATATTTTTTTATACGTATTTACATTATTTAATGTGTATTTTGTTTATATATTTTCATACAAATTTACGTTATTATATGTGTATTTGTATAAATATTTTGATACAAAATTACTTTATTTCATGCATTTTGTATATATATTTCAATTCAAATTTAGCTTATTTCGTGTGTATTTTGTATATATTTTCATACAAATTTAATTACTTCTGTGTATTTTTTTTATATAGTTTTATATAAATTTACGTTATTTTATGTGTATTTTGTATATTTATATTCATACAAATACACATTCTTTTATTGGTATTTTGTTTATTTATTTTGATACGAATTTACATTATTTTATGTGTATTTTGTATACATTTTTTTATACGTATTTACTTCATTTTAAGTGTATTTTGTATATATATTTTTATAGAAATCTACGTTATTTTATGTGTATTCGTATATATATTTTGAAACAAATTTACATTCTTTTATATGTATTTTGCATATCTATTTCAATATAAATTTACCTTATTGTATGTGTTTTTTGTATATTTATTTTAATACAAATTTAATTCTTTGATGTGTATTTTGGTATATATATTTTTTTAAATAAAAAAATGCTTTATTTTATGGGTATTTTGCTTCTTTATTTTCATACAAATTTACATTATTTTATTAATATTCTGTGTATTTATTTTGATACGATTCTATTTGTGTTTTGTACATATTTTTTTATACTAATTTACGTTATTTTAAGTGTATTTGTTTATGTATTTTCATTCAAATTTACATTATTTTATGTGTATTTTGTGTATGTATTTCAATACAAATTTACCTAATTTTATGTGTATTTTGTATATTTATTTTCATACAAATTTAAAATATTTTTGTGTATTTTTGTATATAGTTTGATACAAATTTAGGTTATTTTATGTGTATTTTGTATATCTATTTTCATACAAATACACATTCTTTTATTGATATTTTGTTTATTTATTCTGACGCAAACTTACATTATTTAATGTGTATTTTGTATATATATTTTTATACGTATTTACATCATTTCATGTGTATTTTGTATAGTTTTAAGCAAATTTATATTATTTAATGTGTATTTTGTATATATATATTTATACAAATATATATTCTTTTATTGGTATTTTGTTTATTTATTTTGATACTAATTTACATTATTTTATGTGTATTTTGAATACATTTTTTATACGTATTTACTTAATTTTAAGTGTATTTTGTATATATATTTTTATAGAAATCTACCTTATTTCATGTGTATTCGTATATATATTTTGAAACAAATTTACATTGTTTATATGTATTTTGCATATCTATTTTTGTGTATTCTGTATTTATTTTTATGTGTAAATTTGTTTAAAATCTATATACGAATACACATAATATAACGTTTATTTCTATAGAAATATATATACAAAATACACATGAAATGATGTAAATACGTATAAAAATATATATACAATATACACATTAAATAATTTAAATTCTCGTCAAAATAAATGAACAAAATATCAATAAAAGAATGTGTATTTTTATGAAAATAGATATACAAAATACTCATAAAATTACTAAGTTTGTATAAAAATATACAAAATACACAAAAATAATTTAAATTTGTATGAAAATAAATATACAAAATACACATAAAATAATGGAAGTTTGAATGAAATATATACAAACATACACTTAAAATAACGTAAATTTGTATCAAATATATATACAAAATACTAATTAAATAATGTGAATATGTATAAAAAAATTTATACCAAACACAAATAGAATAATGTAAAATCGTATCAAAATAAATACACAGAATATTAATAAAATAATGTAAATTTGTATGAAAATAAAGATGCAAAATAGGAATAAAATAACGCATTTTTTATAAAAATATATATACCAAAATACACAAAATATTAAAATTTGTATGAAAATAAATATAAAAAATGCACATACTGTAAGGTAAATTTGTATTGAAATAGATATGCAAAATATATATAAAACAATATAAATTTGTTTCAAAATATATATACGAATACACATAAAATAACGTTGATTTCTATAAAAATATATACAAAATACATATAAAACGAAGTAAATACGTATAAAAAAAAAGAATACAAAATACACATAAAAATCGTATCAAAATAAATAAACAAAATACCAGTAAAAGAAAGTGTATTTGTGTAAATATAAATATTCAAAAAACACATAAAATATCGTAAATTTGTATAAAACTATATACAAAAATACACAGAAGTTATTAAATTTGTATGAAAATATATATACAAAATACAGCTAAAATATGCTAAATTTGAATTGAAATGTACATACAAAATACATAAAATAATGTAAATCTGTATCAAAATATTTATACAAATACATATAATAACGTAGATTTGTTTGAAAATATATAAACAAAATACACATTAAGTAATGTAAATACGTATAAAAAATATGTACAAAATACACATATAATCATGTAATTCGTATCAAAATAAATAAACAAAATAGCAATAAAATAATGTAAATTTGTATGAGAAAAAATATACAAATAACGCAAATTTCTATAAAAATATATGTACAAAAATGTACATAAAATAAAGTAAATTAGCATAAAAATATATATACAAAACACACACTAAATAATGTAAATGCGTAAATAAAATAACCTAAATTTGTATAAAACTATATACAAAAATACACAAAAATAATTTAAATTTGTTTAAAAAGAAATATACAAAATACACATAAAATTAGGTAAATTTGTATGGAAATATATATACAAAACACACATCAAATAATGTAAATTTGAATGAAAATATATAAACAAATACACTTAAAATAACGTAAATTTGTATAAAATATATATGCAAGATACACATTAAATAATGTAAATGTGTATAAAAAAATATATACAAAAAACAAATAGAATAATGTAAAATCGTATCAAAATAAATGCACAGAATATCAATAAAATAATGTAAATTTGTATGAAAATAAAGATGCAAAATTCCCAAAAATTATCGCATTTTTTATAAAAATATATATACCAAAATACACATAAAATATTTAAATTTGTATTGAAATAAATATACAAAATGCATATACAGTAAGGTAAATTTGTATTGAAAGAGATATTCAAAAATACATATAAAACAATGTAAATTTGTTTCAAAATATATATACGAATACACATAAAATAAAGTAGATTTCTATAGAAATATATATACAAAATACATATGAAATTATGTAAATACGTATAAAAATATATATACAAAATACATATCAAATAATGTAAATTCGTGTCAAAATAAATAAACAAAATATCATGAAAAGAATGTGTATTTGTATGAAAATAGGTAATAGATAATAAATTTGTATAAAATATATATGCAAGATACACATTAAATAATGTAAATATGTATAAAAAAGTATATACAAAAAACAAATAGAATAATGTGAAATCGTATCAAAATAAATACACCGAATATTAATAAAATAAAGTAAATTTGTATGAAAATAAAGATGCAAAACTCCCATCAAATAGCGCATTTCTTATAAAAATATATATACTAAAATACACATTATATATTTAAATTTGTATTCAAATAAATATACAAAATGCACATACAATAAGGTAAATTTGTATTGAAAGAGATATGCAGAAATACATATAAAACAATGTAAATTTGTTTCAAAATATATATACGAATACTCATAAAATAACGTAGATTTCTATAAAAATATATATACAAAATACACATAAAATTAAGTAAATACGTATTAAAATAGATATACAAAATACACATAGAATAATGTAAAATTGTTTAAAAAAAAAAAGAATATAAATCAAATAATGTAAATTTGTATGAAAAAAATGCAAAATACCCATAAAATAAAGCATATTTTATAAAATACATATACAAAAATACATAGCATAATTAAATTTGTATTAAAATTAATATACAAAATGCATAAACAATAAGTTAAATTTGTATTGAAAAATATGCAAAATACACATAAAACAATGTAAATTTGTTTCAAAATATATATACGAATACTCATAAATCAACGTAGATTTCTATAGAAATATATATATACAAAACACACCTCAAATCTTATAAAAACGTATGAAAATATATATATATATATATATATATATATATATATATATATATATATATATATATATATATATATATATATATATATATATATATATATATATATATATATATATATATATATATATATATTATATATATAAATTTGTGTCAAAATAAATAAACAAAATATCAATAAAAGAATGTGTATTTGTATGAAAGTAGATATACAAAATACACATAAAATACCCTAAATTTGTATAAAACTATATACAAAAATACACAAAATAATTTTAATTTGTATGAAAATAAATATACAAAATACACATAAAACTAGGTAAATATGTATTGAAATATATTTACAAAATACACATAAAATAATGTAAATTTGAATAAAAATATATAAACAAATACTCTTAAAATAACGTAATTTTGTATAAAATATATATACAAAATACACATTAAATAATGTAAATATGTATAAAAAAATATATACAAAACACAAATATAATAATATAAAATCGTATCAAAATATATACACATAATATTAATAAAATAATGTAAATTTGTATGAAAATTAAGATGCAAAATTGCAATAAAAGAACTCATTTTTTTTAAAAATATTTATACCAAACACTCATAAAATATTTGATTTTGTATTAAAATAAATATACAAAATACACATACAATAAAATAAATTGTATTGAAATATATATGCAAAATACATAAAATAATGAAATTTTTTCAAAATATATATACAAATACACATAAAATAACGTAAATTTGTATGAAAATAAATAAACAAAATACACATAAAATAAAGTAAATACGTATAAAAAATATACAAAATACACATAAAATAATGTAAATTCGTATCAAAATAAATAAACAAAATACCAATAAAAGAATGTATTGTATATATATAAATATACAAAATATACATAAAATAACGTAAATTTATATAAAACTATATAAAATACACAGTAATTAAATTTGTGTGAAAATACATATACAAAATACATGTGTATATTGTATATACATTTTCATACAACTTACGTTATTTTATATGTATTTTATATATTTTAATACAAATTCTCGTTATTTAATGTGTATTTTGTATATTTATTTTCTACAAATATACGTTCTTTTATCTGTATTTTGTTTATTGAATTTCAAACTAATTTAAATTATTTTGTATATATATTTTATACAAATTATAAATATTTCATTTATTTTTGTATATAATTTTATATAAATTTACATTATTTTATGTGTATTTTGAATATATATAATAATACAAATACACATTATTGTATTGGAATTTAGAATATTTATTTTCATAAATTTACGTTATTTTATTGTGTATTTTGTATACATTTTTATACAAATTTATGTTATTTTATGTGTATTTGTATATATATTTTCATACAAATTTATATTATTTTATGTATTCTTATATATTTTACAAATTTACCTTATTTTATATTTATTTTGTATATTTAATATAATCAAATTTAAATTTATTGTATATGCATTTTGTATATTAATTTTAATACAAATTTAATTATTCTATGTGTATTTTTCTATATGTATTTTTATAAAAATATGCTTTATTTTATGTGTATTTTGCATTTTTATTTTCCTACAAATTTACGTTATTTTATTGATATTCTGCTCATTCATTTTGATACGATTTGACATTATTCTATGTGTATTTTGTATATATTTTTCATACAAATTTACGTTATTTTATGTGCATTTGTTTATATATTTTGATACAAATTTACAATATCTTATGGGTATTTTGTATATATATTTCAAAAAAAATTTACCTAGTTTTATGTGTATTTTGAATATCTATTTTCATACAAACTCAAATTATTTTTATGTATTTTTGTATATATTTCAATACAAATTTTAGTTAGATTATGTGTATTTTGTAAATCTATTTTCATTCAAATATATATTATTTTATTGGTATTTTGTTCATTTATATTGATACGAATTTACATTATTTTATATGTACTTTGTATATATATTTTTATACGCATTTACGTTATTTAATATTTATTTTGAATATATAATTTTATACAAATTCATGGTATTTTATGTGTATTTGTATATGTATTTTCATATAAAAATACATTATTTTATGTGTATTTTGTTCATATATTTCATTACAAATTTACCTTATTTTATGTTTATTTTGTATGCGTATTTTGTACATTTATATTTATACAAATACACATTTTTTTATTGGTATTTTGTTTATTCATTTTGTTTCGAATTTACATTATTTTATGTGTATTTTGTTTACATTTTTTTATATGTATTTTCTTAATTTTATGTGTATTTTGTATATATATTTTTATAGAAATCTACGTTATTTGATTTGTATTCGTACATATATTTTGAAACAAATTTACATTGTTTTATATAAGAACATAAGAACATAAGAACGCAGGAGTCTGCAAGAGGCCGGTAGGCCTGTACGAGGCAGCTCCTTTGACCCTAAGCTCCCGTGTATCTAACCCCACCTATTATCGCTGTCCATGAATTTATCTAGTCTATTTTTGAATGTGACAATTGTATTGGCACTCACCACATGACTGCTAAGCCTATTCCACTCATCCACCACCCTGTTAGTAAACCAATTTTTGCCTATGTCCCTGTTGAATCTGAATTTATCCAGTTTAAACCCGTTACTTCGTGTCCTACCCGGTTCTCTTACCAACAAAACCTTATGAATGTCTCCCTTATTAAAGCCCTTCATCCATTTATAAACCTCGATCATGTCTCCACGCACCCTTCGCCTTTCTAGAGAATGCAAGTTTAACTGTTTGAGTCTTTCCTCGTATGGCAAGTTTATCAACACCTGAATCATCTTAGTCATCCTCCTCTGCACCGATTCTAACATTTTGATATCCATTCTATAGTAGGGTGACCAGAACTGAACCGCATAGTCAAGATGAGGTCTAACTAATGCTAAATATAGTTTGAGGAAGACTTCGGGGCTTCTGTTGCTTACGCTCCTTGAAATAAATCCCAGTACCCTATTAGCTCGATTTCTAGCTTGAATGCATTGTGCCCTTGGACGGAGATCAGAGCTCACTAAGACCCCTAAATCCCTCTCGCACCCAGACCTACTTATGAGAGTGTCATTTAAGCAATAGTTATGTGAGGGTTGTTCCTACCTACACTCAGAATACTGCACTTACATTGAACTCCATCTGCCATTTATCCGCCCAGTCATATAATCTGTTGAGTTCACCTTGAGAATACTAGCGTCCTGATCCGACTCAATTACTCTACCGATCTGGGTATCATCTGCAACTCGACTAACATCACTACTAATTCCTGTGTCTAAGTCATTGATATAAATAATAAACAAAAGTGGACCTAATACCGAACCTTGTGGGACCCCACTCGTAACACATCCCCAGTCAGATCTTTTACCATTGATTTGCACTCTTTGCTTCCTATTGCTAAGCCACGCCTTGACCCAGTTCAAAACTTTACCCTCTACTCCGTGAGCCTGTAATTTAAGCAACAGTCGTTGGTGAGGAACTTTGTCAAACGCTTTACTAAAATCAAGATAGATTACATCATAATTTTCATCTCTGTCAACCGCCTCAAATACTTTATTGTAGAAGGACAAGAGATTGGTGAGGCATGACCTACCTTTTGTGAACCCATGCTGCGAGTCGTGAATTAAGCTATGTTTCTCTAAATGCTCCCGAATGTTCCTGGCTATTATGGACTCCAGCATCTTCCCTATAACCGATGTTAAGCTAATTGGGCGATAGTTTGAAGCAACTGACCTGTCCCCTTTTTGAAAATCGGCGTCACATTAGCTACTTGCCAGAGGCTCGGCACATCGCCAGTATTGACCGACATCTTAAAGATGTCGGTTAGTGGGTCACTGATTATATCACCTAGCTCCTTTAATACCCTCGAAATATCCCGTCAGGACCTGGCGACTTGTTCTTCTTAAGCTTATCTATCTCATCCTGAACTACTTGCCTGGTAATGATTATATCCTCAATTTATCGCCATCCCGCCCTCGTACCTGAACTCTTTCCGGTATAGTCGTTCGATCCTCCTGTGTGAATACTGAAAGGAAGTAGTCGTTCAACAATGTGCTCATATTTTCGTAATTTTCTACTAGCTCCCTGTGTTTGTTTTCAGCGGTCCAATTTTCTCCCGTGTTTTTGTTCTATACATCTGAAGAAGCCCTTAGGATTACTTTTCGCCTCATTTGCTACTTTGATCTCATAGTTCTTTTTGCTATCCTGGTGTTTTCTTAACTAATCTAGATAGTTCGACGTACCGGCCCCTGAGATGTGTTTCCCCATTCTTTATTTTCTGATAAATTCCTTCTTTAACCCAATCTCGTGTTTTAGTCCACGAGTCATCCACTTAGGATCATTGTTTTCTTTTCTAAGTGTTCGCTGTGGTATATGCTGTTCTTGCCCCTCTACTATTACTCTAACTAAATTATTGTAAGACATTTCTACCTGGTTCTCCTGGCTCTCCAATCCGCAGTTCTGGCCCTCATGAATTCCTAAATTATCCCAGTTTACCCCTTCAAGATGTCTTCGAAGCCCCTCGTAGTTTGCTCTTCTAAAATCTGGCACTAACACTGGGTTTGGATCACGGGTTACCGCCCAGTCTAACCTAAAACGAACCGTTCTGTGATCACTATTTCCTAACTCTCCGCCCACCTCCAACTCACGTAGCAAGTTGCCATTATTGGTTAGGACTAAGTCTAATATGTTATCTCCTCTGGTAGGCTCAGTAACTACCTGCTTAAGGAAATTATCTTGTATAACTTCAAGAAAGTCCTCGGCTTCCAGGTCACCCACTAGATCTTCCCAGTCTATATTCCTATAATTAAAGTCCCCCATTACGCAGACATTTCTACTCATACTCGCCCTGCCAATCTCCTGTAGTAATATACTCGTGTCCTGCCTGTTAAGGTTGGGTGGCCTGTATATAACTCCTAGAGTTAGTTTTTCTTTCCCTTTGTAAACGTCCACCCAAACTGATTCTGAATCCATGTTAGTTTTGACTGAGTTGTTAACTAAACATTTAAGTGAGTCTTTAACATATAGCGCAACTCCACCTCCCTTTCTGCCCCTTCTGTCTTTGTGAAATATCTGATAACCCGTTATGTCAAATTCTGACCTAAAATTGTACAATGTACAATTGTACAATGTACAATAAGGTAAATTTGTATTGAAATAGATATGCAAAATACATATAAAGCAATGTAAATTTGTTTCAAAATATGTATACGAATACACATAAAATAACGTAGATTTCTATAAAAAATATATATACAAAATACACCTAAAATGAAGTAATACGTATAAAAAATGTATACAAAATACACATAGAATAATGTAAATTCGTATCAAAATAAATAAACAAAATACAAATAAAAGAATGTGTATTTGTATAAATATAAATATACAAAATACACATAAAATAATGTAAATTTATATAAAACTATATACAAAATACACATAAAATAACGTAATTAAATTTGTATGAAAATATATACAAAATACACAAAATAAGCTAAATTTGAATTGAAATATATATATAAAATACATGAAATAAAGTAAATTTGTATCAAAATATTTATACAAATACACATATAATAACGTAAATTTGTATGAAAATATATAAACAAAATACACATTAAATAATGTAAATACGTATAAAAAAATGTGTACAAAATACACATATAATCATGTAATTCGTATCAAAATAAATAAACAAAATACCAATAAAATAATATAAATTTGTATGAGTAAACGTGTATAAATATAAATGTACAAAATACACATACAAAATAAACATAAAATAAGGTAAATTTGTAATGAAATATATGTACAAAATACACATAAAATAATGTAAATTTATATGAAAATATGTATACAAATACACATAAAATACCATGAATTTGTATAAAATTATACATTCAAATAAATTTAAATAATGTAAATGCGTATAAAAATATATATAAAAAGTACATATAAAATAATGTAAATTCGTATCAATATAAATCAACAAAATACCAATAAAATAATATATATTTGAATAAATGTAGATTTACAAAATACACATAACATAACTAAAATTTGTATTGAAATATATACAAAAATACATATAAATAATTTGAGTTTGTATGAAAATAGATATTCAAAATACACTTAAAACAAGGTAAATTTCTTTTGAAATATATATACAAAGTACCCATAAAATATTGTAAATTTGTGTCAAAATATATAAACAAATACACATAAAATAACGTAAATTTGTATGAAAAATATATACAAAATACATATAGAATAATGTCAAATCGTATCAAAATGAATGAGCAGAATATCAATAAAATAACGTAAATTTGTATGAAAATAAAGATGCAAAATACCCATAAAATAAAGCATATTTTTATAAAAATACATATACAAAAATTTACATTATTTGATATGTATTTTGTATATATATTTTTATACGTATTTACATAATTTCATGTGTATTTTGTATATATATTTCTATAAAAATCTACTTTATTTTATATGTATTCGTATATATATTTTGAAACAAATTTACATTGTTTTATATGTATTTTTGCATATCTCTTTCAATACAAATTTATCTTATTGTATGTGCATTTTGTATATTTATTTCAATGCAAATTTAAATATTTTATGTGTATTTTGGTATATATATTTTTATAAGAAATGCGCTATTTTATGGGAATTTTGCATCTTTATTTTCATACAAATTTACATTATTTTTTTAATATTTGGTGTATTTATTTTGATACGATGTTACATTATTCTATTTGTTTTTTGTATATACTTTTTTATACATATTTACATTATTTAATGTGTATCTTGCATATATTTTATACAAATTTATTATCTATTATCTATTTTCATACAAATACACATTCTTTTCATGATATTTTGTTTATTTATTTTGACACGAATTTACATTATTTGATATGTATTTTGTATATATATTTTTATACGTATTTACATATTTTCCTATGTATTTTGTATATATATTTCTATAGAAATCTACTTTATTTTATGTGTATTCGTATATATATTTTGAAACAAATTTACATTGTTTTATATGTATTTTTGAATATCTCTTTCAATACAAATTTACCTTACTGTATATGCATTTTGTATATTTATTTCAATACAAATTTAAATATTTTATGTGAATTTTGGTATATATATTTTTTAAAAAAATGCGATAATTTTTGGGAATTTTGCATATTTATTTTCATACAAATTTACATTATTTTATTGATATTCTGTGGATATATTTTGATACGATTTTACATTATTCTATTTGTTTTTTGTATATATTTTTTTATACACATTTACATTATTTAATGTGTATCTTGCATATATATTTTATACAAATTTACATTATTTTAAGTGTATTTGTTTTTATATTTTCATTCAAATTTACATTTATTTTAAATTGAAATTACATTATTTCATGTGTATTTTGTATACATTTTTTTATACGTATTTACTTAATTTTATGTGTATTTTGTATATATATTTTTATAAAAATCTACGTTTTTTTATTTGTATTCGTATATATATTTTAAAACAAATTTACATTGTTTTATATGTATTTTTGCATATCTCTTTCAATACAAATTTACCTTATTGTATGTGCATTTTGTATATTTATTTCAATGCAAATTTTAATATTTTATGTGTATTTTGGTATATATATTTTTATAAGAAATGCGCTATTTTATGGGAATTTTGCATCTTTATTTTCATACAAATTTACATTATTTTATTAATATTCGGTGTATTTATTTTGATACGATGTTACATTATTCTATTTGTTTTTTGTATATACTTTTTTATACATATTTACATTATTTAATGTGTATCTTGCATATATATATTATACAAATTTATTATCTATTATCTATTTTCATACAAATACACATTCTTTTCATGATATTTTGTTGATTTATTTTGACACGAATTTACATTATTTGATATTTATTTTGTATATATATTTTTATACGTATTTACATAATTTCATATGTATTTTGTATATATATTTCTATAGAAATCTACTTTATTTTATGTGTATTCGTATATATATTTTGAAACAAATTTACATTGTTTTATATGTATTTTTGAATATCTCTTTCAATACAAATTTACCTTACTGTATATGCATTTTGTATATTTATTTCAATACAAATTTAAATATTTTATATGTATTTTGGTAAATATATTTTTATAAAAAATGCGATAATTTTTGGGAATTTTTTATCTTTATTTTCATACAAATTTACATTATTTTATTGATATTCTGTGTATTTATTTTGATACGATTTTACATTATTCTATTTGTTTTTTGTATATATATTTTTTATACATATTTTCATTATTTAATGTGTATCTTGCATATATATTTTATACAAATTTACGTTATTTTAAGTGTATTTGTTTATATATTTTCATTCAAATTTACATTATTTGATGTGTATTTTGTATATGTATTTCAATACAAATTTACCTAATTATATGTGTATTTTGAATATTTCTTTTCAAACAAATTTAAATTATTTTTGTGTATTTTTGTATATAGTTTTATACAAATTTAGGTTATTTTATGTACGCATTTACATTATTTAGTGTGTATATACAAAAAAACACAGAAGGATTTTAATTTGTATGAAAATAGATATACAAAATAAGGTAAATTCGTTTAAAATTCAATAAACAAAATTCAGATAAAAGAACGTATATTTGTAGAAAAAATAAATATACAAAATACACATTAAATAACGAAAATTTGTAAGAAAATATATATAAAAATAAACAAAAATAATTTCAATTTGTATGAAAATAAATATACAAAATACACATTTATTTTGTATATCTATTTTCACACAAATTTAATTACTTTTGTGTATTTTTGCATATAGTTTTATATAAATTTACGTTATTTTATTTGTATTTTGTATATTTATATATATACAATACACATTCTTTTATTAGTATTTTGTTTATTTATTTTGATACGAGTTTACATTATTTTATGTGTATTTTGTATACCTTTTTTTATACGTATTTACTTCATTTTATGTGTATTTTGTATATTTATTTTCATAGAAATCTACGTTATTTTATGTGTGTTCGTATATATATTTTGAAAAAAATTTACATAGTTTTATATGTATTTTGCATATCTATTTCAATACAAATTTAACTTATTGTATGTGCATTTTGTATATTTATTTAATACAAATTCAAATATTTTATGTGTGTCTTGGTATAAATATTTTTATAAAAAATGTGTTATTTTATGGGTATTTTGCATCTTAATTTTCATACAAATTTACATTATTTTATTAATATTCTGTGTTTTCATTTTGATACGATTTTATATTATTCTATTTGTGTTTTGTATATATTCTTTTATACATATTTACATTATTTAATGTGTATTTTTTATATATATTTTATACAAATTTACGTTAAGTGTATTTGTTTATATATTTTCATTCAAATTTACATTATTTTATGTGTATTTTGTAAATGTATTTCAATACAAATTTACCTAATTTTATGTGTATTTTGTATATTTATTTTCATACAAATTAAAATTATTTTTGTGTATTTTTGTATATAGTTTTATACAAATTGAGGTGATTTTATGTGTATATTGTATATCTATTTTCATACAAATACACAATCTTTTTTTTGATATTTTGTTTATTTACATTGACGCGAGTTTACATTATTTAATGAGTATTTTATATATATATATATATATATATATATATATATATATATATATATATATATATATATATATATATATATATATATATATATATATATATATATATATATATATATATATATATATATATATATATATATATATATATATATATATATATATTTATTTATATATATATATATTTATACGTGTTTACATCATTTGATGTGAATTTTGTATATATATTTCTATAGAAATCTACGTTGATTTATGAGTATTCGTATATAGATTTTGAAATAAATTTACACAGTTTTATGTGTATTTTGCATATTTTTTCAATACAAATTTACCTTATTGTATATGCATTTTGTATATTAATTTTAATACAAATTTAATTATGCTATGTGTATTTTTGTATATGTATTTTTAAAAAAAATATGCTTTATTTTATGGGTATTTTGCATTTTTTTTTTCATACAAATTTACATTATTTTATTTATATTCTGTTGTTTTTTTTTAAAGAATTTTACATTATTCTATGTGTATTTTGTATATCTATTTTTATACGTATTTACTTAATTTTATGTGTATTTTGTATATATTTTTATAGAAATCTACGTTATTTTATGTGTATTCGTATATATATTTTGAAACAAATTTGCATTGTTTTATATGTATTTTGCATATCTCTTTCAATACAAATTTACCTTATTGTATGTGCATTTTGTATATTTATTTCAATACAAATTTAAATATTTTATGTGTATTTTGGTATATATATTTTTATAAGAAATGCGCTATTTTATGGGAATTTTGCATCTTTATTTTCATACAAATTTACATTATTTTATTAATATTCGGTGTATTTATTTTGATACGATTTCACATTATTCTATTTGTTTTTTGTATATTTTTTTTTTATACATATTTACATTATTTAATGTGTATCTTGCATCTTTTATCGTAATTTTGTTTATTTATTTTTATACGAATTTACATTATTTTAGGTGTATTTGATATGTATATTTTTATACTTATTTATATAATTTTATTTGTGTTTTGAATATATATTTTCATAGAAATTTACTCTATTTTATATATATTTTGATACAAATTTACATTATTTATGTTTATTTTGCATATCTATTTCAATACAAATTTACTATATTGTATGAGTATTTTGTATATTTATTTTAATTCAAATTTATTTATTTTATGTGTATTTTTGTAAAAATATGCGTTATTATGTGGGTATTTTGCATCTTTATTTTCATACAAATTAACATTATTTTATTGATATTCTGTTTATTTATTTTGATACGATTTTACATTATTCTATGTGTATTTTGTATATATATTTTTATACACATTTACATTATTTAATGTATATTTTGTATATATATTTTATATAGATTTACGCTATTTTATGTGTATTTGTTTATATATTTTCATACAAATTTACAATATTTTATGTGTAATTTGTATATGTATTTCAATACAGATTTGCCTAATTTTATGTGTATTTTGCATATCTATTTTCAAACAAATTTAAAGTATTTTTATGTATTTTTTATATATTTTTATACAAATTTTAGTTATTTTATTTGTATTTTGTATTTATATTTTCCTACAAATATACATTCTTTTAGTGGAATTTTGCTCATTTATTTTCATAAGAATTTACATAATTTTATGTGTATTTTGTATATATATTTTTTTTTACGTATTTACATTATTTTATGTGTATTTTTTATATATATTTTCATAAAAATTTACGTTATTCTATTGTGTGTATGCGTATATGATTTGATACAAATTTACATTATTTTATGTTTATTTTGCATATCTATTTCAATATAGATTTACCTTATTGGATGTGTGTTTTGTATATTTATTTTAATACAAATTTAATTATTTTATGTGTACTTTGTATACATTTTCTTATACGTATTTACTTCATTTAATGTGTATTTTCTATATATATTTTTATAGTAATCTACGTTATTTTATGTGTATTGATATATATATTTTGAAGCAAATTTACATTGTTTTATATGTATTTAGCATATCTATTTCAATATAAATCTACCTTATTGTATGTGCATTTTGTATATTTATTGTAATACAAATTTAATTTTTTTATTATTTAGGTATATATATTTTTATAAAAAGAGTTTTATATAAATTTAAAATATTTTATGTGTATTTTGTATATCTATTTTCATACAAATACACATTTTTTATTGATATTTTGTTTATTTATTTTGACGCGAATTCACATTATTTAATGTTTATTGTGTATATATATTGTTATACGTATTTACGTCATTTCATGTGTATTTTGTATATATATTTCTATAGAAATATATGTTATTTTATGTGTATTCGTATATATATTTTGAAACAAATATACATTGTTTTATGTGCATTTTGCATATTTTTTCAATATAAATATACCTTATTGTACGTGCATTTTGTATATTAATTTTAATACAAATTTAAATATTCTATGTGTATTTTTGTATATGTATTTTCATAAAAAAATGCATTATTTTATGGGTATTTTGCATCTTTATTTTCATACAAATTTACATTATTTTATTGATATTCTGTGTATTTATTTTGATACGATTCTACATTATTCTATGTATATTTTGTATATATATTTCATACAAATGAACGTTATTTTATGTGAATTTGTTTTCATTTCATACAAATTTACATTATTTTATGTGTATTTTGTACATGTATTTAAACACAAATTTAACTAATTATATGTGTATTATGTATATCTATTTTCATACAAATTGAAAATTATTTTCTGTTTTTTAGTATATATTTCAATTCAAATTTTTGTAATTTTATGTGAATTTTGTATATTTATTTTCCTACAAATATACGTTCTTTTATCGGAATTTTGTTTATTTATTTTCATACGAGTTTTCATTATTTTAGGAGTATTTGATATATATATTTTTATACTTATTTACATAATTTTATATGTATTTTGAATATATATTTTCATAGAAATTTACTCTATTTTATGTGTATTCGTATATATATTTTGATACAAATTTACATTATTTATGTGTATTTCGCAAATCTATTTCAATACAAATTTTCTTTATTGTATGTGCCTTTTGTATATTTATTTTGATGCAAATTTAATTATTTTATGTGTATTTTTGTATATATATTTTTAAACAAATATGCGTTATTATATGGGTATTTTGCATCTTTATTTTCATACGAATTTACATTATTTTATTGATTGTCTGTTTATTTATTTTGATACGATTTTACGTTATTCTGTGTATTTTGTATATATATTTTCAGACATATTTACATTATTTAATGTATATTTTGTACATATATTTTATGGAAATTTACGTTATCTTATGTGTATTTGTTTATATATTTTCATACAAATTTACATTATTTTATGTGTATTTTGTATATGTATTTCAATAGAAATTTACCTAATTTCATTTTTATTTTGCATATCTATTTTCAAACAAATTTAAATTATTTTTGTGTATTTTTGTATTATTTTTATACAAATTTTTTTTATTTTATTTGTATTTTGTATATATATTTTCCTACACATATACATTCTTTTAGAGGAAATTTTGTTTATTTATTTTGATACGAATTTACATTATTTTATGTGTATTTTGTATATATATTTTTCTATGTATTTACATTATTTTATGTGTATTTTGTATATATATTTGCATAAAAATTTACGTAATTTTATTGTGTGTATTCGTATATAATTTGATAAAAATTTTCATTATTTTATGTGTTTTTTGCTTATCTATTTCAATAAAAATCTACCTTATTGTATGTGTATTTTGTATATTTATTTTAATACAAATTTAATTATTTTATGTGTATTTTTGTATATATTTTTTTTTAAATATGAGATATTTTATGGGTATTTTGCATCTTTAATTTAAAAAAATTTTACATTACGTACATATCTTTTATACGTATTTACATTATTTAATGTGTATTTTGTTTATATATTTTTATACAAATTTAATTATTTTTGTTTATTTTTGTATAAAGTTTCATACAATTTTACGTTATTTTATGTGTATTTTGTATATTTATATTTATACAAGTAAACATTCTTTTATTGGCATTTAGTTTATTTATTTTGATACGAATTTACATTATTTTATGTATATTTTGTATACATTTTCTTATACGTATTTACTTCATTTTATGTGTATTTTGTATATATATTTTTAAAAAATCTACGTTATTTTATGTGTATTCGTATGTATATTTTGAAACAAATTTATATTGTTTTATATGTATTTTGCATATCTATTTCAATACAAATTTACCTTATTGTATGTGCATTTTGTATATTTATTGTAATACAAATTTAAATATTTTATGTGCATTTTGGTATATATATTTTCATAAAAAATGCGTTGTTTTATGGGTATTTTGCATCTTTATTTTCATACAAATTTACATTAGTTTATTAATATTCTGTGTATTTATTTTGATACTATTTTACATTATTCTATTTGTGTTTTGTATATATTTTTTTATACATATTTACATTATTTAATGTGTATTTTCTATATATATTTCATACAAATTTTCGTTATTTTAAGTGTACTTGTTTATATATTTTTATTCAAATTTACATTATTTTATGTGTATTTTGTACATGTATTTCAATAGAAATTTACCTAATTTCATGTGTATTTTGTATATATATTTTATACAAATTTAAATTTTTTTTTGTGTATTTTTGTATAGAGTTTTATACAAATTTACAATATTTTATGTGTATTTTGTATATCTATTTTCATACAAATACAGATTCTTTTCTTGATATTTTGTTTATTTATTTTGATGCGAATTTACATTATTTAATGTGTATTGTGTATATATATTTTTATACGTATTTACGTCATTTCATGTGTATTTTGTATATATATTTCTTTAGAAATATACGTTATTTTATGAGTATTCGTATATATATTTTGAAACAAATATACTTTGTTTTATGTGCATTTCGCATATTTTTTCAATACAAATTTACCTTATTGTACGTGCATTTTGTATATTAATTTTAATACAAATTTAGCTATTCTATATGTATTTTTGTATATGTATTTTAATAAAAATATGCTTTATTTTATGGGTATTTTGCATCTTTATTTTAATACAAAATGACATTATTTTATTGATATTCTGTGTATTTATTTTGATACGATTTTACATTATTCTATGTATATTTTGTATATCTATTTTATACTAATGTACGTTATTTCATGTGAATTTGTTTTCATTTCATACAAATTTACATTATTTTATGTGAATTTTGTACATGTATTTAAATACAAATTTAACTAATTATATGTGTATTTTGTATATCTATTTTAATACAAATTGAAATTAATTGTGTGCATTTTTGTATATATTTTTATTCAAATCTTCGTAATTTTATGTGTATTTTGTATATTTATTTTCCTACAAATATACGTTCTTTTATCGAAATTTCATTTATTTATTTTGATACGAATTTTCATTTTTTTCTAGGTGTATTTGATATATATATTTTTATACTTATTTACATAATTTTATATGTATTTTGAATATATATTTTCATAGAAATCTACTCTATATGTATATGTAAGAAAATACTCATGAAATAATCTAAATTCGTATCGAAATAAATGAACTAAATACCGATAAAATAATGTAATTTTGAATGAAAATATATATAGAAATTACACATAAAATAATGTAAATACAAATAAATATATACACATAAAATTATTTGAATTTGAATGAAAATAGATATAAAAATAAACTTAAAATAAGGCAAATTTAAAATGAAATATATATACAAAATACACATAAAATAATGTAGATTTGTTTCAAAATATATATACGAATACACATAAAATAACGTAGATTTCTATAGAAATATATATACAAAATACACATGAAATGTTGTAAATACGTATAAAAATATATATACAAAATACACATTAAATAATGTAAATTCGTGTCAAAATAAATAATTAAAATATCAATAAAAGAATGTGTATTTGTATGAAAATACATATACAAAATACACATAAAATAACGTAAATTTGTATAAAACTATATATAAAAATACACAAAAATAAGCTAAATTTGTATGAAAATAAATGTACAAAATACACATAAAATTAGGTAAATTTGTAAAGAAATACATATACAAAATACACATAAAATAATGCAAATTTGAATGAAAATATATAAACAAATACACTTAAATTAACATAAATTTTTTAAAATATATATAAAAAATACTCATTAAATAATGTAAATATGTATAAGAAATATATATACAAAACACAAATAGAATAATGTAAAATCGTATTAAAATAAATACACAGAATGGTAATAAAATAATGTAAATTTGTATGAAAATAAAGATGCAAAATACCCATAAAATAACGCATTTTTTATATATATACAAAATACACATGAAAGAATTAAAATACGTATAAAAATATATATACAAAATACACATTAAATAATGTAAATTCGCGTCAAAATAAATAAACAAAATGTCAATAAAAGAATGTGTATTTGTATGAAAATAAATATACAAAATACACATAAGATAACATAAATTTGTATAAAACTATATACAAAAATACACAAAAATAATTTAAATTTGTATGAAAATAAATATACAAAATACACATAAAATTAGGTAAATTTGTATTGAAATACATATACAAAATAAACATAAAATACTGTAAATTTGAATGAAAATACATAAACAAATACACTTAAAATAACGTAAATTTGTATAAAAAAATATGTACAAAACACAAATATAATAATGTAAAATCGTATCAAAATAAATACACAGAATATTAATAAAATAATGTAAATTTGGATGAAAATAAAGAAGCAAAATACCCATAAAATAACGCATTTTTTTAAAAAATATATACAAAAATATACATAAAAAAATTAATTTGTATTAAAATAAATATACAAAATACACATACAATAAGGTAAATCTGTATTGAAATAGATATGCAAAATACATATAAAACAATGTAAATTTGTTTCAAAATATATATACGAATACACATAAAATAACGTAGATTTGTATAAAAATATATATACAAAATACACGTAAAATGAAGAAAATACGTATAAAAAAATGTATACAAAATACACATAAAATAATGTAAATTCGTATCAAAATAAATAAACAAAATACCAATAAAAGAATGTGTATTTGTATAAATATAAATATACAAAATACACATAAAATAACGTAAATTTGTATAAAACTATATACAAAAATACACAGAAGTAATTAAATTCGTATGAAAATAGATATACAAAAAACAGATAAAATAAGCTAAATTTGAATTGAAATGTATATTCAAAATACATTAAATAATGTAAATTTGTATCAAAATATTTATAAAAATACATATAATAACGTAAATTTGTTTAAAAATATATAAACAAAATACACATTAAGAAATGTAAATTCGTATAAAAAATATGTACAAAATACACATATAATCATGTAATTCGTATCAAACTAAATAAACAAAATAGCAATAAAATAATGGAAATTTGTATGAGAAAACATATACAAATACATATAAAATAACGATAATTTCTATAAAAATATATTTCCAAAAATGAACGTAAAATAAATTAACTTTGGATAAAAATATATATACAAAACACACATTAAATAATATAAATGCGTACATAAAATAACCTAAATTTGTATAAAACTATATACAAAAATACACAAAAATAATTTAAATTTGTATGAAAAGAAATATACAAAATACACATAAAATTAGGTTAATTTCTATTGAAATACATATACAAAATACACATAAAATAATGTAAATTTGAAAGAAAAAATATAAACAAATACACATATAATAACGTAAATTTGTATGAAATATATAATCAAAATACACATTAAATAATGTAAGTATGTATAAAAAAATATATACAAAACACAAATTGAATAATGTAAAATCGCATCAAAATATATACACAGAATATTAATAAAATAATGTAAATTTGTATGAAAATTAAGATGCAAAATACCCATTAAATAACGCATTTTTTATAAAATTATTGATACCAAAATACACATAAAATATTTGAATTTGTATCAAAATAAATATACAAAATGCACATACAATAAGGTAAATTTGTATTGAAATAGATATGCAAAATACATATAAAATAATGTAAATTTGTTTCAAAATATATATGCGAATACACATAAAATAACGTAGATTTCTATAAAAATACATATTCAAAATACACATAAAATTAAGTAAATACGTATAAAAAAATGTATACAAAATACACATAAAATAATGTAAATTCGTATAAATATAAATAGACAATATAGTAATAAAAGAATGTGTATTTGTATAAATATAAATATACAAAATGCACATAAAATAACGTTAATTTATATAAAACTATATACATAAAATAACGCAAATTTCTATAAAAATATATGTACAAAAATGAACATAAAATAAATTTGCATAAAAATATATATACAAAACACACATTAGATAATGTAAATGAGTATAAAAATATGTATGCAAAATACCTAAGAAATAATCTAAAATCGTATCGAATTAAATTAAGAAAATACCAATATAATAATGTAATTTTGGATGAAAAAATATATATATATAAAATACACATAAAATAGCCTAAATACAAATACAAATATACACATAAAATAATTTAAAATTGAATGAAATAAATATACAAAATAAACATAAAATAAGGTAAATTTGTAATGAAATATATGAAAAAATACACATAAAATAATACAAATTTGTATGAAAATATACATACAAATACACATTAAATAACATGAATTTGTATAAAATTTGTATCAAAATATATACGAATACACACAATAAAATAACGCAATTTTTTTATGAAAATGTATATACAAAATACACATAAAATAATTTAAATACGTAGAAAAATATATATACAAAAAACACATAAAATAATGTAAATTTGTATGAAAATATATAAACAAATACACATAAAATAATGTAAATTTGGATAAAATATATATACAAAATGAACATTAAATAATGTAAATATGTATAAAAAAAATATACGAAATACAAATAGAATAATGTTAAATCGTATCAAAATAAATAAAGAGAATATCAATAAAATAATGTAAATTTGTATGAAAATAAAGATGCAAAATATCCATATAATAACGCATATTTGCGTAAAAATATATATACAAAAATACATATAAAATAGTTAAGTTTGTATTAAAATAAATATACAAAATGCACGTACAATAAAGTAAATTTGTATTGAAATAGATATGCAAAATACACATCAATAATGTAAATTTGTATCAAAATATATATACGAATACTCATAAAATAGAGTGAATTTCTATGAAAATATACATACAAAATAGATATACAAAATACACATATAACTAGTTAAATTTGTATTTAAATACATGTACAAAAAACACATAAAATAATGTAGATTTGTATGAAATGAAAACAAATACATTTTATATAAAATATATATACAAAATACACATAGAATAATGTAAAATCATATCAAAATAAATACACAGAATATCAATAAAATATGTAAATTTGTATGAAAATAAAGACGCAAAATACCAATAAAATAAAGCATATTTTTATAAAAATACATATACAAAAATACACATAGATTAATCAAATTTGTATTAAAATTAATATACAAAATGCACATACAATAAGGTAGATTTGTATGAAAAAATATGCAAAATACACATAAAAAAATGTAAATTTGTTTCAAAATATATATACGAATACACATAAAATAACGCAGATTTCTATAGAAATATATATACAAAATACACTTGAAATAATGTAAATACGTATAAAAATATATATACAAAATACACATTAAATAATGTTAATTCGTGTCAAAATAAATAAACAAAAAATCATGAAAAGAATGTGTATATGTATGAAAATAGATATACAAAATACACATAAAATAACCTAAATTTGTATAAAACTATATACAAAAATACACAAAAATAATTTAAACTTGCATGAAAATAAATATACAAAAAACATATAAAAATAGGTAAATTTGTATTGAAATACATATACAAAATACTCATAAAATAATGTAAATTTGAATGAAAATATATAAACATATAGATTTAAAATAACGTAAATTTGTATCAAATATATATACAAAAAAAACATCAAAATACATGAAATAAAGTAAATTAGTATCAAAATATTTATACAAATACACATATAATAACGTAAATTTGTATGAAAATATATAAACAAAATACACATTAAATAATGTAAATACGTATAAAAAAATATGTACAAAATACAAATATAATCATGTAATTCGTATCAAAATAAATAAACAAAATACCAATAAAATAATATAAATTTGTATGAGTAAACGTGTATGTTGCATATTTTTTCAATACAAATTTACCTTATTATATACGCATTTTGTATATTAATTTTAATACAAATTTATTTATTCGATTACATTATTTAATGTGTATTTTGTTTATATATTTTCATACAAATTTACGTTATTATATGTGTATTTGTATAAATATTTTGATATAAATTTACTTTATATCATGTATTTTGTATATATATTTCAATTCAAATTTAGCTTATTTTGTGTGTATTTTGTATATATTTTTATAAATTACGTTATTTTTATATTTGTATTTGTATACATTTTTTATACGATTTTACATTATTCTATTTGTGTTTTGTATATTATTTTATACAAATTTACGTTATTTTAAGTGTATTTGTTTATGTATTTTCATTCAAATTTACATTATTTTATGTGTATTTTGTATATGTATTTCCATAGAATTTTACCTAGTTTTATGTGTATTTTGTATATTTATTTTCATACAAATTTAAAATATTTTTGTGTATTTTTGTATATAGTTTGATACAAATTTAGGTTAATTTATGTGTATTTTGAATATCTATTAAATATATATACAAAATACATATGAAATTATGTAAATACGTATAAAAATATATATACAAAATACATATCAAATAAAGTAAAATTTGTTTCAAAATAAATAAACAAAATATAATGAAAAGAATGTGTATTAGTATGAAAATAGATAAGAGATAATAAATTTGTATAAAATATATATGCAAGATACACATTAAATAATGTAAATATGTATAAAAAAGTATATACAAAAAACAAATAGAATAATATAAAATCGTATCAAAATAAATACACCGAATATTAATAAAATAATATAAATTTGTATGAAAATAAAGATGCAAAATTCCCTTAAAATAGCGCATTTCTTATCAAAATATATATACTAAAATACACATAAAATTTTTAAATTTGTATTGAAATAAATATTCAAAATGCATATACAATAAGATAAATTTGTATTGAAAGAGATTGGCAAAAATGTAATGTATATACAAAATACACATAAAATTAAGTAAATACTTATAAAAAAATGTATTCAAAATACACATAAAATAATGTAAATTCGAATTAAAATAGATAAACAAAATACCAATAAAAGAATGTGTATTTGGATAAATATAAATATACAAAATACACATACAAAATAAACATAAAATAAGGTAGATTTGTAATAAAATATATGTACAAAATACACATAAAATAATGTAAATTTATATGAAAATATATATACAAATACACGTAAAATACCATGAATCTGTATAAAAATATATATTCAAAATAAATATTAAATAATGTAAAAGCGTATAAAAATATATATACAAAGTACATATAAAATGAAAATTAAGATGCAAAATACCTATAAAATAACGCATTTTTTATAAAATTATTGATACCAAAATACACATAAAATATTTGAACTTGTATTAAAATAAATATACAAATGCACATACAATAAGGTAAATTTGTATTGAAATAGATATGCAAAATACATATAAAATAATGTAAATTTGTTTCAAAATATATATACGAATACACATAAAATAACGTAGATTTCTATAAAAATACATATACAAAATACACATAAAATTAAGTAAATACGTATAAAAAAATGTATACAAAATACACATAAAATAATGTAAATTCGTATAAATGTAAATAAACAATATACCAATAAAAGAATGTGTATTTGTATAAATATAAATATACAAAATGCACATAAAATAACGTAAATTTATATAAAACTATATACATAAAATAACCCAAATATCTATAAAAATATATGTACAAAAATGAACATTAAATAAATTTGCATAAAAATATATATACAAAACACACATTAGATAATGTAAATAAGTATAAAAATATGTATACAAAATACCTATGAAATAATCTAAATTCTTATCGAATTAAATTAAGAAATACCAATAAAATAATGTAATTTTGGATGAAAATATATATATACAAAATGCACATAAAATAACGTAAATACAAATACAAATATACACATAAAATAATTTAAAATTGAATGAAATAAATATACAAAATAAACATAAAATAAGGTAAATTTGTAATGAAATATATGAAAAAATACACATAAAATAATATAAATTTATATGAAAATATATATACAAATACAACTTAAATAACATGAATTTGTATAGAATTTGTATAAAAATATATACTTATACACACAATAAAATAACGTAATTTTTTTATGAAAATGTATATACAAAATACACATAAAATAATTTAAATACGTAGAAAAACATATATACAAAAAACACATAAAATAATGTAAATATGTATGAAAATATATAAACAAATACACATAAAATAATGTAACTTTGGATAAAATATATATCATAAAATAATGTAAATTCGTATCAAAATAAATAAACAAAATACCAATGAAAGAATGTGTATTTGTATGAATATAAATATACAAAATACACATAAAATAACGTAAATTAATATAAAACTATATACAAAAATACACAGAAGTAATTAAATTTGTATGAAAATATTTACAAAATACACACGAAATAAGCTAAATTTGAATTGAAATATATATACAAAATGCATGAAATAAAGTAAATTTGTATCAAAATATTTATACAAATTCACATATAATAACGTAAATTTGTATGAAAATATAAACAAAATACACATTAAATAATGTAAATATGTATAAAAAAATATGTACAAAATACACATATAATCATGTAATTCGTATCAAAATTAATAAACAAAATACCAATAAAATAATATAAATTTGTATGAGTAAACGTGTATGTTGCATATTTTTTCAATACAAATTTACCTTATTATATACGCATTTTGTATATTAATTTTAATACAAATTTAATTATTCGATGTGTATTTTTGTATCTGTATTTTTTTATAAACATATGCTTTATTTTTTGGGTATTTTTCATCTTTATTTTCATACAAATTTACATTATTTTATTGATATTCTGCTCATTCATTTTGATAGGAATTGACATTATTCTATGTGTATTTTGTATATATTTTTCATACAAATTTACGTTATTTTATGTGTATTTGCTTATATATTTTGACACAAACTTACAATATTTTATGGGTATTTTGTATATACATTTCAAAAGAAATTTACCTAGTTTTATGTGTATTTTGTATATCTATTTTCATACAAACTCAAATTATTTCTATGTATTTTTGTATATATTTTAATACAAATTTTAGTTATGTTATGTGTATTTTGTAAATTTATTTTCATTCAAATATATATTATTTTTTTGGTGTTTTGTTGATTTATATTGATACGAATTTACATTATTTTATATGTACTTTGTAAATATATTTTTATACGCTTTTCCATTATTTAATATTTATTTTGAATATATATTTTTATACAAATTCATGGTATTTTATGTGTATTTGTATATATATTTTCATATAAATTTACATTATTTTATGTGTATTTTGTACATATATTTTATTACAAATCTACCTTATTTTATGTTTATTTTGTATGTGTATTTTGTATATTTATATTTATCCAAATACACATTCTTTTATTGGTATTTTGTTTATTTATTTTAATTCGAATTTACGTTCTTTTATCGGAATTTTATTTATTTATTTTGATACGAATTTTCATTTTTTTTAGGTGTATTTGATATATATATTTTTATACTTATTTACATAATTTTATATGTATTTTGAATATATATTTTCATAGAAATTTACTCTATATGTATATGTATAGAAAATACACATGAAATAATCTAAACTCGTATCAAAATAAATGAACAAAATACCGATAAAATAATGTAATTTTGAATGAAAATATATATAGAAAATACACATAAAATAACGTAAATACAAATAAATATATACACATAAAATGATTTGAATTTGAATGAAAATAGATATAAAAATAAACTTAAAATAAGGCAAATTTATAATGAAATATATATACAAAATACACATAAAATAATGTAGATTTGTTTCAAAATATATATACGAATACACATAAAATAACGTAGATTTCTATAGAAATATATATACAAAATACACATGAAATGTTGTAAATACGTATAAAAATATATATACAAAATACACATTAAATAATGTAAATTCGTGTCAAAATAAATAATTAAAATATCAATAAAAGAATAGGTATTTGTATTAAAATAAATATATAAAATACACATACAATAAGGTATATCTGTATTGAAATAGATATGCAAAATACATATAAAACAATGTAAATTTTCTTCAAAATATATATACGAATACACATAAAATAACGTAGATTTGTATAAAAATATAAATACAAAATACACATAAAATGAAGTAAATACGTATAAGAAAATGTATACAAAATACACATAAAATAATGTAAATTCGTATCAAAATAAATAAACAAAATACCAATAAAAGAATGTGTATTTGTATAAATATAAATATACAAAATACACATAAAATAACGAAAATTGGTATAAAACTATATACAAAAATACACAGAAGTTATTAAATTCGTATGAAAATAGATATACAAAATACAGATAAAATAAGCTAAATTTGAATTGAAATGTATATAGAAAATACATAAAATTATGTAAATTTGTATCAAAATATTTATAAAAATACATATAATAACGTAAATTTGTTTAAAAATATATAAACAAAATACACATTAAGTAATGTAAATACGTATAAAAAATATGTACAAAATACACATATAATCATGTAATTCGTATCAAACTAATTTAGGTTATTTTATGTGTATTTTGTATATCTATTTTCATACAAATACACATTCTTTTCATGATATTTTGTTTATTTATTTTGACACGAATTAAAATTATTTAATGTGTATTTTGTATATATATTTTTATACGTATTTACATTATTTCAAGAGTATTTTGTATATATATTTCCATAGAAATCTGCGTTATTTTATGTATTAGTATATATAATTTGAAACAAATTTACATTGTTTTATGTGTATTTTGCATATTTTTTCAATACAAATTTACCTTATTGTATGTGCATTTTGTATATTAATTTTAATACAAATTTGTTTAATCTATGTGTATTTTTGTATATGTATTTTTATAAAAATATGTTTTATTTTATGGGTATTTTGCATCTTTATTTTCATACAAATTTACATTATTTTATTGATATTCTGTGTATTTATTTTGATATGATTTTACATTATTCTATGTGTATTTTGTATATATATTTTATATAAAATGTATTTGTTTTCATTTCACACAAATCTACATTATTTTATGTGTTTTTTGTACATGTATTTAAATACAAATTTAACTAGTTATATGTGTATTTTGTATATCTATTTTGTATGTATATTTTCATAGAAATTTACTCTATTTTATGAGTATTCGTATATATATTTTGATACAAATTTACATTATTGATGTGTATTTTGCATATCTATTTCAATACAAATTTACTTTATTGTACGTGTATTTTGTATATTTATTTTAATACAAACTTAACTATTTTATATGTATTTTTGTATATATTTTTTTATGCAAATATGCGTTATTATATATATATTTTGCATCTTTATTTTCATACAAATTTACATTATTTTATTGATATTCTCTTTATTTATGTTGATACGATTTAACATTATTCTATGTGTATTTTGTATATTTTTTTTTATACATATTTACATTATTTAATGTTCATTTTGTATATATATTTTATCCAAATTTACATTATTTTATTTGTATTTGCTTATATATTTTCATACAAATTTACATTATTTTATGTGTTTTTTGTATATATATTTTTCTACGTATTTAAATTATTTTATGTGTATTTTGTATATACATTTTCATAAAAATATTACGTTATTTTATTGTGTGTATAAGTATATATTTTGATACAAATTTTATACAAATACATGTTATTTAATGTGTATTTGTATATATATTTTCATACAAATTTATATTATTTTATGTGTATTTTTTCATATATTTCATTACAAATTTACCTTATTTTATGTTCATTTTGTATATTTATTTCATTCAATTTTAAATTATTTTATGTGTATACTTGTATTTGTATTTAGGTTATTTTATGTGTATTTTGTATATATATTTTCATCCAAAATTACATTATTTTATTGATATTTTTTTTTATTTAATTCGTTACGAATTTAGATTATTTCATAGGTATTTTGTATACATATTTTTATACTCATTTACATTATCTAAAGTGTGTTTTGTATATATATTTCTATGCAAATTTATTTTATGCTCATTTTTGTACATATATTTTTATAGAAATTTGCGTTATTTTATGTATATAGTTTTATATAAATTTACGTTTTTTTATGTGCATTTTGTATATTTATATCTATACAAATACACATTCTTGTATTGGTATATTGTTTATTTACATTTATACGAATTTACATTATTTTATGTGTATTTTGTATACATTTTTTTTATACGTATTTACTTAATATTATGGTTATTTTGTATATGTATTTTTATATAAATCTACGTTATTTTATGTGTATTCGTATATATATTTTGAAACAAATTTACATTATTTTATATGTATTTTGCATATCTATTTCAATACAAATTTACCTTATTGTATGTGCATTTTGTATATTTATTTTAATAAAGCATATTTTTTTTTAAAAATACATACAAAAATACACATAGAATAATTAAATTTGTATTAAAATTAATATACAAAATGCACACATACAATAAGGATGACGTAAATACGTATAAAAATATATATACACAGTACACATTAAATAATGTAAATTCGCATCAAAATAAATAAACAAAATATTAATAAAAGAATGTGTATTTGTATTAAAATAGATATACAAAATACACATAAAATATTGTAAATTTGTATAAAACTCTATTAAAAAAATACACAAAAATAATTTAAATTTGTATAAAAATATATATACAAAATACACATAAAACTAGTTAAATTTCTATTGAAATACATAAACAAAATACACATAAAATAATGTAAATTTGAATGAAAATATATAAACAAATACACTTAAAATAACGTAAATTTGTATGAAATATATATAGAAAATACACATTAAATAATGTAAATATGTATAAAAAAATATATACAAAACACAAATAGAATAATGTTAAATAGTATCAAAATAAATACACAGAATATTAATAAAATAATGTAAATTTGTATGAAAATAAAGATGCAAAATACCCATAAAACAACGCATTTTTTATGACAATATATATACCAAAATACACATAAAATATTTAAATTTGTATTACAATAAATATACAAAATGCACATACAATAAGGTAGATTTGTATTGAAATAGATATGCAAAATACACATAAAACAATGTAATTTTGTTTCAAAATATATATACGAATACACATAAAATAACGTAGATTTCTATAAAAATACTTATACAAAATACACATAAAATGAAGTAAATATGTATAAGAAAATGTATACAAAATACACATAAAATAATGTAAATTCGTATCAAAATAAATAAACTAAATGCCAATAAAAGAATGTTTACTTGTATAAATATATACAAAATACACAGAAAATAACGTAAATTGTATGAAACTATATACAAAAATAACAAAATAATTAAATTTGTATGAAAATAGATATAAAAGACACATAAAATAAGCTAAATTTGAATTGAAATAAATATAGAGAATACATAAAATAATGTAAATGTGTATCAAAATAAATATTCAAATACACATATATTAAAATTAATATACAAAATGCGTATATAATAAGGTAAATTTGTATTGAAAAAATATGCAACATACACGTTTACTCATACAAATTTATATTATTTTATTGGTATTTTGTTTATTTATTTTGATACGAATTACATGATTATATGTGTATTTTGTACATATTTTTTTATACTTATTTACATTATTTAATGTGTATTTTGTTTATATATTTTCATACAAATTTACGTTATTATATGTGTATTTGTATAAAAATTTTGATACAAATTTACTTTATTTCATGTATTTTGTATATATATTTCAATTCAAATTTAGCTTATTTTGTGGGTATTTTGTATATATTTTCATACAAATTTAATTACTTCTGTGTATTTTTGTATATAGTTTTATATAAATTTACGTTATTTTATTTGTATTTTGTATATTTATATTTATACAAATTCACATTCTTTTATTGGTATTTTGTTTATTTATTTTGATACGAATTTACATTATTTTATGTGTATTTTGTATACATTTTTTATACGTATTTACTTCATTTTATGTGTATTTTGTATATATATTTTTATAGAAATCTACATTATTTTATGTGTATTCGTATATATATTTTGAAACAAATTTACATTGTTTTATATGTATTTTGCATATCTATTTCAATACAAATTTACCTTATTGTATGTGTTTTTTGTATATTTATTTTAATACTAATTTAATTTTTTGATGTGTATTCTGGTATATATATTTTTATAAATAAAAAAATGCGTTATTTTATGGGTATTTTGCTTCTTTATTTTCATACAAATCTACATTATTTTATTAATATTCTGTGTATTTATTTTGATACGATTTTACATTATTCTATTTGTGTTTTGTACATATTTTTTTATACAAATTTACGTTATTTTAAATGTATTTGTTTATGTATTTTCATTAACATTTACATTATTTTATCTGTATTTTGTGTATGTATTTTAATACAAATTTAACTAATTTTATGTGTATTTTGTACATTTATTTTCATACAAATTTAAAATAGTTTTGTGTATTTTTCTATTTAGTTTGATACAAATTTAGGTTATTTTATGTGTATTTTGTATATCTATTTTCATTCAAATACACATTCTTTTATTGATATTTTGTTTATTTATTTTGACGCGAATTTACATTATTTAATGTGTATTTTGTATATATATTTTTATACGTATTTACATCATTTCATGTGTATTTTGCATAGTTTTAAACAAATTTATATTATTTAATGTGTATTTTGTATATATATATTTATACAAATACACATTCTTTTATTGGTATTTTGTTTATTTATTTTGATACTAATTTACATTATTTTATGTGTATTTTGTATACATTTTTTATACTTATTTACTTAATTTTATGTGTATTTTGCATATATATTTTTATAGAAATCTACCTTATTTCATGTGTATTCGTATATATATTTTGAAACAAATTTACATTGTTTATATGTATTTTGCATATCTATTTTTGTGTATTCTGTATTTATTTTTGTTATACATAGAATAATTTAAATCGTATCAAAATAGGTACACAGCATATCAATAAAATAATTTAAATTTGTATGATAATAAATATGCAAAATACCCATAAGATAAAGCATTTTTTTTTTTTAAATACATATACAAAAATACACATAGAATAATTAAATTTGTATTAAAATTAATATACAAAATGCACACATACAATAAGGTAAATTTGTATTGAAAAAAAAACGCAAAATACAAATAAAACAGCGTAAATTTGTTTCAAAATATATATACGAATACACATTAAATAACGTAGATTTCTTTAGAAATATATATACAAAATACACATGAAATTATGTAAATACGTATAAAAATATATATATAAAATACATATTAAGTAATGTAAATTCGTGACAAAATAAATAAACAAAATATCATGAAAAGAATGTGTATTTGTATGAAAATAAATAATAGATAAAAAATTTGTATGTAATATATATGCAAGATACACATTAAATAATGTAAATATGAATAAAAAAAAAATATTAAAAACCAAATAGAATAATGTAAAATCGTATCAAAATAAATACACCGAATATTAGTAAAATAATGTAAATTTGTATGAAAATAAAGATGCAAAATTCCCATCAAATAGCGCATTTCTTATAAAAATATATATACCAAAATACACATAAAATATTTAAATTTGTAATGAAAAAAATATACAAAATGCACATACAATAAGGTAAACTTCTGTTGAAAGAGATATGCAAAAATACATATAAAAAATTGTATATTTGTTTCAAAATATATATACGAATACACATAAAATAACGTAGATTTCTATAAATATATATATATACAAAATACACAAAATTAGGTAAATACGTATAAAAAAATGTAAACAAAATACACATAAAATAATGTAAATTCGAAACAAAAGAAATAAACAAAATACCAATAAAAGAATGTGTATTTGTTCTATGTATTTTTGTATATAGTTTTATACAAATTTACGATACAAATACAAATACAAAAATACACATTAAATAATTTAAAATTAATTGAAATAAATATACAAAATAAACATAAAATAAGGTAAATTTGTAATAAAATATATGTAAGAATACACATGAAATAATATAAATTTGTATGAAAATATATATACAAATACACATAAAATAACATAAGTTTGTATAAAATTTGTTTCAAAATATATACGAATACACACAATAAAATAACGTAAATTTTAATGAAAATGTATATGTAAAATACACATAAAATAATTTAAATACGTAGAAAAATATATATACAAAATACACACAAAATAATGTAAATTCGTAAAAAATTAAATACACGAAATTCCAATAAAAGAATGTATATTTGTAGGAAAATAAATATACAAAAAACAAATAAAATAAATAAAATTTGTATAAAAATATATACAAAAATACACAAAAATAATTTAAGTTTGTTTGAAAATAGATATGCAAAATACACATAAAGTTAGGCCAATTTGTATTTTGTATATCTATTTGTATACGTATTTACTTAATTTATGTGTATTTTGTATAAATATTTTTATAGAAATCTACGTTATTTTATGTGTATTCGTATATATATTTTGAAACAAATTTACATTGTTTTATATGTATTTTTGCATATCTCTTTCAATACAAGTTTACCTTATTATATGTGCATTTTGTATATTTACTTCAATACAGATTTAAATATTTTATGTGTATTTTGGTATATATATTTTTATAAGAAATGCGCTATTTGATGGGAATTTTGCATCTTTATTTTCATACGAATTTACATTATTTTATTAATATTCGGTGTATTTATTTTGATACGATTTCACATTATTCTATTTGTTTTTTGTATATATATTTTTTATACATATTTACATTATTTAATGTGTATCTTTCATATATATTGCATACAAATTTATTATCTATTATTTATTTTCATACAAATGCACATTCTTTTCATGATATTTTGTTTATTTATTATGACACGAATTTACCTAGATATGTATTTTGTATATATATTTTTATACGTATTTACATAATTTCATGTGTATTTTGGATATATATTTCTATAGAAATCTACGTTATTTTATGTGTATTCGTATATATATTTTGAAACAAATTTACTTTCTTTTATATGTATTTTTGAAAATCTCTTTCAATACATATTTACCTTACTGTATATGCATTCTGTATATTTATTTCAATACAAATTTAAATATTTTATGTGTATTTTGGTATGTATATTTTTTAAAAAATGCGCTATTTTATGAGAATTTTGCATCTTTCTTTTCATACAAATGTACATTATTTTATTGATATTCTGTGTATTTATATTGATAGGATTCTACATTATTCTATTTTTTTTTTGTATATATTTTTTTTATACACATTTACATTATTTAATGTGTATCTAGCATATATATTTTATACAAATTTACGTTATTTTAAGTGTATTTGTTTATATATTTTCATTCAAATTTACATTATTCTATGTGTATTTTGTATATGTATTTCAATACAAATTTACCTAATTTTATGTGTATTTTGTATATTTCTTTTCATACAAATTTTAAATATTTTTGTGTATTTATGTATATAGTTTTATACAAATTTAGGTTATTTTATGTACGCATTTACTTTATTTAATGTGTGTTTTGTATATATATTTTTATGCAAATTTACTTTATGTTATGTGCATTTTTGAACATATATTTTTTAAGAAATTTGTGTTAATTTATGTGTATTTGTATATGTTTTCTCATACAAATTTACATTATTTTATTGCTATTTTGTTTATTTATTTTGATACAAATGAAAATAGATATACAAAATATACATAAAATAAACTAAATTTGTATTGAAATATATATACAAAATACATAAAATAATGTAAATTTGTATCAAAATATTTTAACAGATGCGCATAAAATAACGTAAATTTGTTTTAAAATATACAAATACACATTAAATAATGTAAATATGTATAAAAAAATATATACAAAACACAAATAGAATAATGTAAAATCGTATCGAAATAAATACACAGAATATTAATAAAACAATGTAAATTTGTATGAAAAGAAAGATGCAAAATACCCATTAAATAACGCATTTTTTATAAAAATATATATACCAAAATACACATGAAAAAATTAATTTGTATTAAAATAAATATACAAAATACACATACAATAAGGTAAATCTGTAATGAAATAGATATGCAAAATACATACAAAACAATGTAAATTTGTTTCAAAATATATATACGAATACTCATAAAATAACGTAGATTTGTATAAAAATATGTATACAAAATACACATAAAATGAAGTAAATACGTATAAGAAAATGTATACAAAATACACATAAAATAATGTAAATAGCATCAAAATAAATAAACAAAATACCAATAAAAGAATGTGTATTTGTATAAATATAAATATACAAAATACACATAAAATTACGTAAATTTGAATAAAACTATACAAAAATACACAGAAGTAATTACATTCGTATGAAAATAGATATACAAAATACAGATAAAATAAGCTAAATTTGAATTGAAATGTATATACAAAATACAATATTTTATGTGTATATTTGTATTTGTATT
Source organism: Eriocheir sinensis (assembly GCF_024679095.1). NCBI lineage: Eukaryota > Metazoa > Arthropoda > Malacostraca > Decapoda > Varunidae > Eriocheir > Eriocheir sinensis. The sequence goes on from NW_026111593.1 coordinate 116,915, forward strand.
TAGGTTATTTTATGTGTATTTTGTATATATATTTTCATCCAAAATTACATTATTTTATTGGTATTTTCTTAATTTAATTCGATACGAATTTAGATTATTTCATAGGTATTTTCTATACATATTTTTATACTCATTTACATTATCTAATGTGTGTTTTGTATATATATTTTTATGCAAATTTATTTTATGCTCATTTTTGTACATATATTTTTATAGAAATTTACGTTATTTTATGTATATAGTTTTATATAAATCTACGTTATTTTATGTGCATTTTGTATATTTATATTTATACAAATACACATTCTTTTATTGGTATTTTGTTTATTTACATTTATATGAGTTTACATTATTTTATGTGAATTTTGTATACATTTTTTTATACGTATTTACTTAATTTTATATGTATTTTGTATATGTATTTTTATAGAAATCTACGTTATTTTATGTGTATTCGTATATATATTTTGAAACAAATTTACATTATTTTATATGTATTTTGCATATCTATTTCAATACAAATTTACCTTATTGTATGTGCATTTTGTATATTTATTTTAATACAAATTGAAATATTTTATGTGTATTTTGGTATCAATAATTTTATAAAAAAACGTAAATTTGTATAAAAAAATATGTACAAAACACAAATAGAATAATGTAAATTCGTATCAAAATAAATACACAGAATATTAATAAAATAATGTAAATTTGTATGAAAATTAAGAAGCAAAATACCCATAAAATAACGCATTTTTTTTATTTATAAAAATATATATACCAAAATACACATAAAAAAATTAAATTTGTATTAAAATAAATATTCAAAAAACACATACAATAAGGTAAATTTGTATTGAAATAGATATGCAAAACACATATAAAACAATGTAAATTTGTTTCAAAATATATATACGAATACACATAAAATAACGTAGATTTCTATAAAAATATATATACAAAATACACATAAAATGAAGTAAATACGTATAAAAAATGTATACAAAATACACAAAATAATGTAAATTGTATCAAAATAAATAAACAAAATACCAATAAAAGAATGTGTATTTGTATAAATATAAATATACAAAATACACATAAAATAACGTAAATTTATATAAAACTATATACAAAAATACACAGAAGTAATTAAATTTGTATGAAAATATATACAAAATACACACAAAATAATCTAAATTTGAATTGAAATATATATACAAAATACATGAAATAAAGTAAATTTGTATCAAAATATTTATACAAATACACATATAATAACGTAAATTTGTATGAACATATATAAACAAAATACACATTAAATAATGTAAATACGTATAAAAAATATTTACAATATACACATATAATCATGTAATTCGTATCAAAATAAATAAACAAAATACCAATAAAATAATATAAATTTGTATGAGTAAACGTGTATGTTGCATATTTTTTCAATACAAATTTACCTTATTATATACGCATTTTGTATATTAATTTTAATACAAATTTAATTATTCGATGTGTATTTTTGTATCTGTATTTTTATAAACATATGCTTTATTTTTTGGGTATTTTGCATCTTTATTTTCATACAAATTTACATTATTTTATTGATATTCTGCTCATTCATTTTGATACGAATTGACATTATTCTATGTGTATTTTGTATATATTTTTCATACAAATTTACGTTATTTTATGTGTATTTGCTTATATATTTTGACACAAATCTACAATATTTTATGGGTATTTTGTATATACATTTGAAAAGAAATTTACCTAGTTTTATGTGTATTTTGTATATCTATTTTCATACAAACTCAAATTATTTCTCTGTATTTTTGGATATATTTTAATACAAATTTTAGTTATGTTATGTGTATTTTGTAAATTTATTTTCATTCAAATATATATTATTTTATTGGTGTTTTGTTGATTTATATTGATACGAATTTACATTATTTTATATGTACTTTGTATATATATTTTTATACGCTTTTACATTATTTAATATTTATTTTGAATATATATTTTTATACAAATTCATGGTATTTTATGTGTATTTGTATATATATTTTTATATAAATTTACATTATTTTATGTGTATTTTGTACATATATTTTTTTACAAATCTACCTTATTTTATGTTTATTTTGTATGTATATTTTGTATATTTATATTTATCCAAATACACCTACTTTTATTGGTATTTTGTTTATTTATTTTAATTCGAATTTACATTGTTTTATGTGTATTTTGTATACATTTTTTTATACGTATTTACTTAATTTTATGTGTATTTTGTATATATATTTTTATCGAAATCTACGTTTTTTTATTTGTATTCGTATATATATTTTGAAACAAATTTACATTGTTTGATATGTATTTTTGCATATCGCTTTCAATACAAATTTACCTTTATTGTATGTGCATTTTGTATATTTATTTCAATACAAATTTAAATATTTTATGTGTATTTTGGTATATATATTTTTATAAGATTACGAAAATTTGAATAAAAATATATACAAAAAAACAAAAAAATAAATTTCAATTTGTATGAAAATAGATATACAAAATACACATATATTTAGTTTAATTTGTATTTAAATACATGTACAAAATACACATAAAATAATGTAAATTTGTATGAAATGAAAACAAATTCACATAAAATTCGCGTCAAAATAAATAAACAAAATATCAATAAAAGAATGTGTATTTGTATGAAAATATATATACAAAATACACATAAAATAACCTAAATTTGTATCAAACTATATACAAAAATAAACAAAAATATTTTAAATTTGTATGAAAATAAATATACAAAATACACATAAAACTAGGTAAATTTGTATTGAAATACATACACAAAATACACATAAAATAATGTAAATTTGAATGAAAATACATAAACAAATACACTTAAAATAACGTAAATTTGTATAAAAAAATATGTACAAAACACAAATAGAATAATATAAAATCGTATCAAAATAAATACACAGAATATTAATAAAATAATGTAAATTTGTACGAAAATAAAGAAGCAAAATACCCATAAAATAACGCAATTTTTTTTATTTATAAAAATATATATACCAAAATACACATCAAAAAATTAAATATGTATTAAAATAAATATACAAAAAACACATACAATAAGGTAAATTTGTATTGAAATAGATATGCAAAATACATATAAAACCATGTAAATTTGTTTCAAAATATATATACGAATACACATAAAATAACGTAGATTTCTATAAAAATATATATACAAAATACACATAAAATGAAGTAAATACGTATAAAAAAATGTATACAAAATACACATAAAATAATGTAATTTCGTATCAAAATAAATAAACAAAATACCAATAAAAGAATGTGTATTTGTATAAATATAAATATACAAAATACACATAAAATAACGTAAATTTATATAATACTATATACAAGAATACACAGAAGTAATTAAATTTGTATGAAAATATATACAAAATACACACAAAATAAGCTAAATTTGAATTGAAATATATATACAAAATACATGAAATAAAGTAAATTTGTATCAAAATATTTATACAAATACACATATAATAACGTAAATTTGTATGAAAATATATAAACAAAATACACATTAAATAATGTAAATACGTATAAAGAAATATGTACAAAATACACATATAATCATGTAATTCGTATCAAAATAAATAAACAAAATACCAATAAAATAATATAAATTTGTGTGAGTAAACGTGTATGTTGCATATTTTTTCAATACAAATTTATTTTATTATATACGCATTTTGTATATTAATTTTAATATATGTGTATTTGAATATTTATTTTGATACAAATTTACATTATTTCATGTATTTTCTATATTTATTTCAATTCAAATTTAGCTTATTTTATGTGTCTTTTGTATATATTTTCATACAAATTTAATTATTTTTGTTTATTTTTGTATATAGTTTTATACAATTTTACGTTATTTTATGTGTATTTTGTATATTTATATTTATACAAGTAAACATTCTTTTATTGGCATTTAGTTTATTTATTTTGATACGAATTTACATTATTTTATGTGTATTTTGTATACATTTTCTTATACGTATTTACTTCATTTTATGTGTATTTTGTATATATATTTTTATAGAAATCTACGTTATTTTATGTGTATTCGTATATATATTTTGAAACAAAATTACATTGTTTTATGTGTATTTTGCATATCTATTTCAATACAAATTTACCTTATTGTATGTGCATTTTGTATATTTATTGTAATACAAATTTAAATATTTCATGTGTATTTTGGTATATATATTTTCATAAAAAATGCGTTGTTTTATGGGTATTTTGCATCTTTATTTTCATACAAATTTACATTATTTTATTAATATTATGTGTATTTATTTTGATACTATTTTACATTATTCTATTTGTGTTTTGTATATATCTTTTTATACATATTTACATTATTTAATGTGTATTTTCTATATATATATTTCATACAAATTTACGTTATTTTAAGTGTATTTGTTTATATATTTTCATTCAAATTTACATTATTTTATGTGTATTTTGTATATGTATTTCAATAGAAATTTAACTAGTTTTATGTGTATTTTGTATATATATTTTTATACAAATTTAAATTATTTTTGTGTATTTTTTTAATAGAGTTTAAAACAAATTTACAATATTTTATGTGTATTTTGTATATCTATTTTCATACAAATACACATTCTTTTATTGATATTTTGTTAATTTATTTTGATGTGAATGTACATTATTTAATGTGTATTGTGTATATATATTTTTATACGTATTTACGTCATCCTTATTGTATGTGTGCATTTTGTATATTAATTTTAATACAAATTTAATTATTCTATGTGTATTTTTGTATATGTATTTAAAAAAAATGCTTTATCTTATGGGTATTTTGCATCTTTATTTTCATACAAATTTAAATTATTTTATTGATATTCTGTGTACTTATTTTGATACGATTTTACATTATTCTATGTATAACAAAAATAAATACAGAATACACAGAAATAGATATGCAAAATACATATAAGCAATGTAAATTTGCTTCAAAATATATATACGAATACACATGAAATAAGGTAGATTTCTATAAAAATATATATATACAAAATACACATAAAATTAAGTAAATACGTATAAAAAATGTATACAAAATACACATAAAATAATGTAAATTACCAATAAAAGAATGTGTATTTGTGTAAATATATATATACAAAATACACATTAAATAATAAAAATTTGTTTAAAACTATACAAAATACACATGAAATGATGTAAATACGTATAAAAATATATATACAAAATACACATTAAATAATGTAAAATCGCGTCAAAATAAATAAACAAAATATCAATAAAAGAATGTGTATTTGTATGAAAATAGATATACAAAATACACATAAAATAACCTAAATTTGTATCAAACTATATACAAAAATACACAAAAATATTTTAAATTTGTATGAAAATAAATATACAAAATACACATAAAATTAGGTAAATTTGTATTGAAATACATACACAAAATTCACATAAAATAATCTAAATTTGAATGAAAATACATTATCAAATACAATTAAAATAACGTAAATTTGTATAAAAAAATATGTACAAAACACAAATAGAATAATGTAAAATCGTATCAAAATAAATACACAGAATATTAATAAAATAATGTAAATTTGTATGAAAATAAAGAAGCAAAATACCCATAAAATAACGCATTTTTTTTATTTATAAAAATTTACATACCAAAATACACATAAAAAAATAAATTTGTATTAAAATAAATATACAAAAAACACATACAATAAGGTAAATTTGTATTGAAATAGATATGCAAAATACATATAAAACAATGTAAATTTGTTTCAAAATATATATATGAATACACATAAAATAACGTAGATTTCTATAAAATATATATACAAAATACTCATAAAATGAAGTAAATACGTATAAAAAAATGTATACAAAATACACATAAAATAATGTAAATTCGTATCAAAATAAATAAACAAAATACCAATAAAAGAATGTGTATTTGTATAAATATAAATATACAAAATACACATAAAATAACGTAAATTTATATAAAACTATATACAAAAATACACAGAAGTAATTAAATTTGTATGAAAATATATACAAAATACACACAAAATAAGCTAAATTTGAATTGAAATATATATACAAAATACATGAAATAAAGTAAATTTGTATCAAAATATTTATACAAATACACATATAATAACGTAAATTTTTATGAAAATATATAAACAAAATACACATTAAATAATGTAAATACGTATAAAATAATTTACAAAATACACATATAATCATGTAATTCGTATCAAAATAAATAAACAAAATACCAATAAATAATATAAATTTGTATGAGTAAACGTGTATGTTGCATATTTTTTCAATAGAAATTTACCTTATTATATACGCATTTTGTATATTAATTTTAATACAAATTTAATTATTCGATGTGTATTTTTGTATCTGTATTTTTATAAACATATGCTTTATTTTTTGGGTATTTTGCATCTTTATTTTCATACAAATTTACATTATTTTATTGATATTCTGCTCATTCATTTTGATACGAATGGACATTATTCTATGTGTATTTTGCATATATTTTTCATACAAATTTACGTTATTTTATGTGTATTTGTTTATATATTTTGACACAAATTTACAATATTTTATGGGTATTTTGTATATACATTTCAAAAGAAATTTACCTAGTTTTATGTGTATTTTGTATATCTATTTTCATACAAACTCAAATTATTTCTATGTATTTTTGTATATATTTTAATACAAATTTTATTTATGTTATGTGTATTTTGTAAATTTATTTTTATTCAAATATATATTATTTTATTGGTGTTTTGTTGATTTATATTGATACGAATTTACATTATTTTATATGTACTTTGTATATATATATTTATACGCTTTTACATTATTTAATATTTATTTTGAATATATATTTTTATACAAATTCATGGTATTTTATGTGTATTTGTATATATATTTTTATATAAATTTACATTATTTTATGTGTATTTTGTGCATATATTTTATTACAAATCTACCTTATTTAATGTTTATTTTGTATGTGTATTTTGTATACAAATTTACCTTATTATATACGCATTTTGTATATTAATTTTAATACAAATTTAGTTATTCGATGTGCATTTTTGTATCTGTATTTTTATAAACATATGCTTTATTTTTTGGGTATTTTGCATCTTTATTTTCATACAAATTTACATTATTTTATTGATATTCTGCTCATTCATTTTGATACGAATTGACATTATTTTATGTGTATTTTGTATATATTTTTCATACAAATTTACGTTATTTTATGTGTATTTGTTTATATATTTTGACACAAATTTACAATATTTTATGGGTATTTTGTATATACATTTCAAAAGAAATTTACATAGTTTTATGTGTATTTTGTATATCTATTTTCATACAAACTCAAATTATCCTATGTATTTTTGTATATATTTTAATACAAATTTTAGTTATGTTATTTGTATTTTGTAAATTTATTTTCATTCAAATATAGATTATTTTATTGGTGTTTTGTTGATTTATATTGATACGAATTTACATTATTTTATATGTCCTTTTAATTATATATTTATACGCTTTTACATTATTTAATATTTATTTTGAATATATATTTTTATACAAATTCATGGTATTTTATGTGTATTTGTATATATATTTTCATATAAATTTACATTATTTTATGTGTATTTTGTACATATATTTTATTACAAATCTACCTTATTTTATGTTTATTTTGTATGTGTATTTTGTATATTTATATTTATCCAAATACACATTCTTTTATTGGTATTTTGTTTATTTATTTTAATTCGAATTTACATTATTTTATGTGTATTTTGTATACATTTTTTTATACGTATTTACTTAATTTTATGTGTATTTTGTATATATATTTTTATAGAAATCTACGTTTTTTTATTTGTATTCGTATATATATTTTGAAACAAATTTACATTGTTTTATATGTATTTTTGCATATCTCTTTCAATACAAATTTACCTTATTGTATGTGCATTTTGTATATTTATTTCAATGCAAATTTAAATATTTTATGTGTATTTTGGTATATATATTTTTATAAAAAATGCGCTATTTTATGGGAATTTTGCATCTTTATTTTCATACAAATTTACATTATTTTATTAATATTCAGTGTATTTATTTTGATACGATGTTACATTATTCTATTTGTTTTTTGTATATACTTTTTTATACATATTTACATTATTTAATGTGTATCTCATATATATTTTATACAAATTATTATTATATCTATTTTCATACAAATACACATTCTTTTCATGATATTTTGTTTATTTATTTTGACGAATTTAAATTATTTAATGTGTATTTTGCATATATATTTTTATACGTATTTACATCCTTTTCTGTGTATTTTGTATATATATATATATATATATATATATATATATATATATATATATATATATATATATATATATATATATAATATATATATATATATATATATATATATATATATATATATATATATATATATATATATATATATATATATATATATATATATATATATATATATAAACAAAATACTAATTAAAAATGTGTATTTGTATATAAATATTCAAAATACACATAAAATATCATAAATTTATATAAAACTATATACAAAAATATAGTTAAATTTGTATGTATACAATACAAAAATAAATAAATTTGTGTATTTTTAAATATATTTTTATAAAAATGCGATATTTTGGGAATTTTGCATCTTTATTTTTATACAAATTTACATTATTTTATTGATATTCTGTGTATTTAGTTTGATACGATTTTACACTATTATGTTTGTATTTTGTATATATATTTTTATACACATTTACATTATTTAATGTATCTTGCATATATATTTTATACAAATTTACGTTATTTTAAGTGTATTCGTATATATATTTTCATTTAAATTTACATTATTTTATATGTATTTTGTATATGTATTTCAATACAAATTTACCTAATTTTATGTGTATTTTGTATATTTCTTTCAAACAAATTTAAATATTTTGTGTGTATTTTTGCATATAGTTTTATAAAAATGCGATATTTTGGGTTATTTTATCTAATTTTCATACAAATTTACATTATTTTATTAATATTTTGTTTACTTTTATTTTGTGTGATTTTACATATATTTTAATAGAAATGTTTTATATATATTTTTTATACAAATTTACATTATTTAATGTGATTTTGTTTATATATTTTATACGAATTTACATGAATTTATGTGTATTTGGTATATATTTTTATACGTATTTACACTATTTAATGTGTATTTTGTTTATATATTTTCAAAATCTACATTGTTATATATATTTTGATATAGATTTACATTATTTTATGTATTTTGTATATGTATTTCAATTCAAATTTAGCTTATTTTATGTGTATTTTGTATATATTTTCATACAAATTTAATTATTTTTGTGTATTTTGTATATAGTTTATACAAATTTTAGATATTTTATGTGTATTTTGTATATATATTTTTACATATATACATTCTTTTACTGCAATTTTGTTTATTTATTTTAATACGATTTTATGTGTATTTTGTATTCATATGTTTCTACGTATTTACTTTATTTTATGTGTATTTTGTATATATTTTCATAGAAATTACATTATTTTATATGTATGCTCTCGTATATATTTTGAAACAAATTTTATACAAATTCATGTTATTTTATGTGTATTTCAATACATATTTTCATACAAATTCAAATTATTTTATGTGTATTTTTACATATATTTCATTAGAAATTTGCCTTATTTTATGTTTGTTTCATATATTCATTTCATGCAAATTTATATTATTTTATGTGTATATTTGTATCTGTATTTAGGTTATTTTATTTGTATTTTCTATATACATTTTCATCCAAAACTACATTATTTTATTGGTATTTGTTAATTTAATTCGATACGAGTTTAGATTATTTCAAAGGTATATTTTATACATTATTTATACGCATTTACATTATTTAATGTGGGTTTTGTCTATATATTTTTATGCAAATTTACTTTATTTTATGTGCATTTTTGTAGATATATTTTTATAGAAATTTGCGTTATTTTATGTGTATTTTGCATATGTTTTCTCATACAAATTTACATTATATTATTGGTATTTTGTTTATTTGTTTTGATACGAGTTACATGATTATATATGTATTTTGTACATTTTTTTTATACGTATTTACATTATTTGTGTATTTTGTTTATGTGTTTTTATACAAATTTACGTTATTATATGTGTATTTGTATAAATATTTTGATACAAATTTACATTATTTGATGTATTTTGTATATATATATATATATATATATATATATATATATATATATATATATATATATATATATATATATATATATATATATATATATATATATATATATATATATATATATATATATATATATATATATATATATATATATATATTCAATTTTAGTTTTTTTTATGTGTATTTTGTATATCTATTTTCATACAAATTTAACTACTTTTGTGTATTTTTGTATATAGTTTTATATAAATTTACGATATTTTATGTGTATTTTGTATATTTATTTTTATACAAATACAAATTTTTTTATTGCTATTTTGTTTTTTTTATTTTGATATAAATTTACATTATTTTTTTGTGTATTTTGTATACATTTTTTTATATGTATTTACCTCATTTTATGTGTATTTTGTATATATATTTTTATAGAAATCTACGTTATTTTATATGTATTCGTATATATATTTTGAAACAAATTTTACATTGTTTTATATGTATTTTGCATATCAATATAAATTTACCTTATTGTATGTGCATTTTGTATATTTATTTAAATAAAAATTTTAATTTTTTATATGTCTTTCGGTAAATATATTAAAAAAAAATGCGTTATTTTATGGATATTTTGCTCCTTTATTTTCATACAAATTTACATTATTTTATTAATATTCTGTGTATTTATTTTGTTACGATTTAACATTATTCTATTTGGGTTTTGTATATATTTTTTTATAAATATATACATTACTTAATGTTTATTTTGTATTTATATTTTATACAAATTTACGTTATTTTAAGTGTATTTGTTTATATATTTTCATTCAAATTTACATTATTTTATGTGTATTTTGTAAATGTATTTCAATACATATTTACCTAATTTTTTGTGGATTTTGTATACTTATTTTCAAACAAATTTAAATTATTTTTGTGTATTTTTGTATATAGTTTTATACAAATTTACGTTATTTTATGTGTATTTTGTATATCTATTTTCATACAAATACACATTCTTTTATTGATATTTTTTTTATTTATTTTGACACGAATTTACATTATTTAATGTATATTTTGTATATATATTTTATACGTATTTACAGCATCTCAAATTATTTTATATATATATATATATATATATATATATATATATATATATATATATATATATATATATATATATATATATATATATATATATATATATATATATATATATATATATATATATCTAAAGAAATCTGCGTTATTTTATGTGTATCCGTCTATATATTTTGAAACAAATTTACATAGTTTTATGTGTATTTTGCATATTTTTTTAATAAAAATTTACCTTATTGTATGTGCATTTTGTATATTAATTTTACTACAAATTTAATTATTGAATGTGTATTTATGTATATGTATTTTTATAAAAAATATGCTTTATTTTATTGGTATTTTCCATCTTTATTTTCATACAGATTTACATTATTTTTGATATTTTGTGTATTTATTTTGATACGATTTTACATTATTTTCTATGTGTATTTTGTAAATATAGTTAATACAAATGTACTTTATTTTGTGTATTTGTTTTCATTTCATTCAAATTTTCATTATTTTATGTGTATTTTGTACATGTACAAATTTGTACAAATTTAACTAATTATATGTGTATTTTGTATATCAATTTTCATAAAAATTGAATTTTTTTTGTATATATTTTTATACAAATTTTCGTTATTTTATGTGTATTTTGTATATTTATTTTCCTACAAATATACGTTCTTTAACGGAATTTTGTTTGTTTATTTTGATACGAATTTACATTATTTTAGGTGTATTTGGTATATATATTTTTATAATATTTACATCATTTTATATGTATTTTGTATGTATATTTTCATAGAAATTTACTCTATTTTATGTGTATTCGTATATATATTTTTATACAAATTTACATTATTGATGTGTATTTTGCATATGTATTTCAATACAAATTTACTTTATTGTATATGCATTTTGTATATTTATTTCAATACAAATTTAATTATTTCATGTGTATTTTTGTATATATATTTTTATGCATATATGCGTTATTATATGGGTATTTTGCATCTTTATTTTCATACAAATTTAAATTATTTTATTGATATTCTGTTTATTTATTTTGATACGATTTAACATTATTCTATGTATTTTGCATAACTATTTTATACATTTTACATTATTTAATGTATATTTTGTATATATATTTTATCCAAATTTACGTAATTTTATGTGTATTTGTTTATATATTTTCATACAAATTTAAATTATTTTATGTGTATTTTGTATATGTATTTCAATACAAATTTGCCTAACTTTATGTGTATTTTGCATATCTATTTTCAAACAAATTTAAATTATTTTTGTGTATTTTTGTATTAATTTTTATACAAATTTTAGTTATTTTATTTGTATTTTGTATATATATTTTCCTACAAATATACAATCTTTTATTATAATTTTGTTTATTTATTTTGATACGAGTTTACATTATTTTATGTGTATTTTGTATATATATTTTTCTACGTATTTACATTATTTTATGTGTATTTTGTATATATATTTTAATAAAAATTTACATTATTTTATTGTGTGTATTCCTATTTATTTTGATAAAAATTTTATACAAATTCATGTTATTTTATATGTATTTGTATATATATTTTCATACAAATTTATATTATTTTACGGGTATTTTTACATATTTTTCATTACAAATTTACCTTATTTTATGATTATTTTGTATATTTATTTCATTCAATTTTAAATTATTTTATGTGTATATTTGTATTTGTATTTACGTAATTTTGTGTATTTTCTATATATATTTTCATCAAAATTACATTATTTTATTATTTTCTTAATTTAACTCGATGCAATTTAGATTTTTCATAGGTATTTTGTATACATATGTTTATACTCATTTACATTATGTAATTTTTGTTTTGACTATATTTTTTATTGCAATTTTATATTATTTGCATTTTTGTACATATATTTTTTTAGATATTTATTTATTTTATGTGTATTTTTTATATGTTTTGTCAGTAAAATTTACTTTATTTTATTGGTATTTTGTTTATTTATTTTGATACGAATTACATGATTATATGTATTTTGTATATTTATTTTTTATACGTAATTACATTATTTAATGTATTTTGTTTATATATTTTATATAAAATTTACGTAATTATATGTGTATTTGTAAAAATATTTTGATACAAATTTACTTTTATTTTATGTATTTTGTACATATATTTCAATTCAAATTAATCTTATTTTAGTGTATTTTGTATATCTATTTTCATACAAATTTAATTTCCTTTGTGTATCTTTATATATTGTTTTACAGAAATTTACCTTATTTTATGTGCATTTTGTATATTTATATTTATACAATACATATCAAATAAAGTAGATTTGCATAAAAATAAATATACAAATCACACATTAAATAATGTAAATGCGTATAAATATATGAATACAAAATACCTATGAAATAATCTAAATTCGTATCGAATTAAACTAACAAAATACCAATAAAATAATGTAATTTTTGATGAAAATATATATACAAAATACACATTAAATAACCTAAATACAAATACAATTATACACATAAAATAATTTAAAATTGAAGAAAATAAATATTCAAAATAAACATAAAATAAGGTAAATTTGTGATGAAATATATGTAAAAATGCACATAAAATAATGTAGATTTGTATGAAAATATATATACAAATACACATAAAATAACATGAATTTGTATAAAATTTGTATCAAATTATATACGAATACACACAATAAAATAAAGTAAATTTTTTGAAAATATATATACAAAATACACATAAAATAATGTACATTTGCATAAAATATATATACAAATACACATAAAATAAAGTAAATTCGTATCAGAATAAATAGATAAAATTCCAACAAAAGAATGTATATATGTAGGAAAATATATATTGAAAATACAAATAAAATAACTAAAATTTGTATAAAAATATATACAAAAACACACAAAAATTATTTAAATTTGTTTGAAAATAGATATGCAAAATACACATAAAATTAGGCAAATTTGTATTGAAATACATATACAAAATACACATAAAATAATGTAAGTTTGAAAGAAAATATATAAACAAATACACTTAAAATAACGTAAAATTGTATGAAATTTATATTCAAAATACACATTAATTAATGTAAATATGTATAAAAAAATATATACAAAACACAAATAGAGTAATGTAAAATCGTATCAAAATAAATACACAGAATATTACATAACATAAGAACATAAGAACGCAGGAGTCTGCAAGAGGCCGGTAGGCCTGTACGAGGCAGCTCCTTTGACCCTAAGCTCCCGTGTATCTAACCCCACCTAATATCGCTGTCCATGAATTTATCTAGTCTATTTTTGAATGTGACAATTGTATTGGCACTCACCACATGACTGCTAAGCCTATTCCACTCATCCACCACCCTGTTAGTAAACCAATTTTTGCCTATGTCCCTGCTGAATCTGAATTTATCCAGTTTAAACCCGTTACTTCGTGTCCTACCCGGTTCTCTTACCAACAAAACCTTATGAATGTCTCCCTTATTAAAGCCCTTCATCCATTTATAAACCTCGATCATGTCTCCACGCACCCTTCGCCTTTCTAGAGAATGCAAGTTTAACTGTTTGAGTCTTTCCTCGTATGGCAAGTTTCTCAACCCCTGAATCATCTTAGTCATCCTCCTCTGCACCGATTCTAACATTTTGATATCCATTCTATAGTAGGGTGACCAGAACTGAACCGCATAGTCAAGATGAGGTCTAACTAATGCTAAATATAGTTTGAGGAAGACTTCGGGGCTTCTGTTGCTTACGCTCCTTGAAATAAATCCCAGCACCCTATTAGCTCGATTTCTAGCTTGAATGCATTGTGCCCTTGGACGGAGATCAGAGCTCACTAAGACCCCTAAATCCCTCTCGCACCCAGACCTACTTATGAGAGTGTCATTTAAGCAATAGTTATGTGAGGGGTTGTTCCTACCTACACTCAGAATACTGCACTTCCCTACATTGAACTCCATCTGCCATTTATCCGCCCAGTCATATAATCTGTTGAGTTCACCTTGGAGAATACTAGCGTCCTGATCCGACTCAATTACCCTACCGATCTTGGTATCATCTGCAAATTTACTAACATCACTACTAATTCCTGTATCTAAGTCATTGATATAAATAATAAACAAAAGTGGACCTAATACCGAACCTTGTGGGACCCCACTGCAACACATCCCCAGTCAGATCTTTTACCATTGATTTGCACTCTTTGCTTCCTATTGCTAAGCCACGCCTTGACCCAGTTCAAAACTTTACCCTCTACTCGTGAGCCTGTAATTTAAGCAACAGTCGTTGGTGAGAACTTTGTCAAACGCTTTACTAAAATCAAGATAGATTACATCATAATTTTATCTCTGTCAACTGCCTCAAATACTTTATTGTAGAAGGACAAGAGATTGGTGAGGCATGACCTACCTTTTGTGAACCCATGCTGCGAGTCGTGAATTAAGCTATGTTTTCTAAATGCTCCTGAATGTTCCTGGCTATTATGGACTCCAGCATCTTCCCTATAACCGATGTTAAGCTAATTGGGCGATAGTTTGAAGCAACTGACCTGTCCCCCTTTTAAAAATCGGCGTCACATTAGCTACTTTCCATAGGCTCGGCACATAGTTAGTATTTACCGACATCTTAAAGATGTCGGTTAGTGGTCACTGATTACATCACCTAACTCCTTTAATACCCTCGGAAATATCCCGTCAGGACCTGGCGACTTGTTCTTCTTAAGCTTATCTATCTCATCCTGAACTACTTGCCTGGTAATGATTATATCCCTCAATTTATCGCCATCCCCGCCCTCGTACACCTGAACTCTTTCCGGTATAGTCGTTCGATCCTCCTGTGTGAATACTGAAAGGAAGTAGTCGTTCAACAATGTGCTCATATTTTCGTAATTTTCACTAGCTCCCTGTGTTTGTTTTCAGCGGTCCAATTTTCTCCCGTGTTTTGTTCTATACATCTGAAAGAAGCCCTTAGGATTACTTTTTCGCCTCATTTGCTACTTTGATCTCATAGTTCTTTTTTGCTATCCTGGTGTTTTCTTAACTAATCTAGATAGTTCGACGTACCGGCCCCTGAGATGTGTTTCCCATTCTTTATTTTCTGATAAATTCCCTTCTTTAACCCAATCTCGTGTTTTAGTCCACGAGTCATCCACTTAGGATCATTGTTTTCTTTTCTAAGTGTTCGCTGTGGTATATGCTGTTCTTGCCCCTCTACTATTACTCTAACTAAATTATTGTAAGACATTTCTACCTGGTTCTCCTGGCTCTCCAATCCGCAGTTCTGGCTCTCATGAATCCCTAAATTATCCCAGTTTACCCCTTCAAGATGTCTTCGAAGCCCCTCGTAGTTTGCTCTTCTAAAATCTGGCACTAACACTGGGTTTGGTTCGCGGGTTACCGCCCAGTCTGCTAAAACGAACTGTTCTAGATCACTATTTCCTAACTCTCCGCCCACCTCCAACTCACGTAGCAAGTTCCCATTATTGGTTAGGACTAAGTCTAATATGTTATCTCCTCTGGTAGGCTCAGTAACTACCTGCTTAAGGAAATTATCTTGTATAACTTCAAGAAAGTCCTCGGCTTCCAGGTCACCCACTAGATCTTCCCAGTCTATATTCCTATAATTAAAGTCCCCATTACGCAGACATTTCTACTCATACTCGCCATGCCAATCTCCTGTAGTAATATACTGTGTCCTGCCTGTTAAGGTTGGGTGGCCTGTATATAACTCCTAGAGTTAGTTTTTCTTTCCTTTGTAAACGTCCACCCAAACTGATTCTGAATCCATGTTAGTTTTGACTGAGTTGTTAACTAAACATTTAAGTGAGTCTTTAACATATAGCGCAACTCCTCCTCCCTTTCTGCTCCTTCTGTCTTTGTGGAAACATCTGATAACCCGTTATTTCAAATTCTGATCTAAAATTTCTATTAGCAGTGTCTATCCATGTCTCAGTGATCGCTATTATGTCAAAATTTTCTGAACAAGCTTCACCCCTTAGTAAGTCTATCTTGTTTCTGAGGCTCCTGCTGTTAGTATAGAAGATTCTTAGCCCGTCCTCTGTTACTCCTCTAGAATTACTTCTAAGCTGCCTGGTTATATTATGAGCTAGATGTCCCCTCCCATTACTCCTCCCATTGCTCCATTATCCTCCCCCTCGCCTATACTAAAAATCCCTCAGGGTACCAAGTGCTCGCTCAAGGGAGTCTGAGAGAGCCTCAACACCCTGAACGTCACGTGTATCCCGTCACGGGCGTAGAGGGCGTCGTTGCCAAAGAAGAGGTCCCAATTGTCGACGAACAGCCACCCATTGCGCTCGCAGTGCTCAGCAAGTCTGCTGTTCACTGCTATCGCCCTGGACAGCCATCCATCGCCCACGCCCCTCCTTGGCCGGACGCCACACCCTCCTGGGGACCCACCCGCGGCCCGTCTCCGGCCGAACAATTCTCTAACCCGCCTGAGACGGTCCTCGCTGGGCACACGCGACACGTCGTTTCCGCCACAGCTGAGAAAGACAATGGGTTCGATCCTCGCTTGCCATACACGCCTCAATCCTGTCTGATATATGGCCCACCCCTGCCCCTGGGAAACACACCCTCGTCCTGTTCTTATCCTTGGAGCAAAAATACCTGTCAACATAACGAACCTGACTATCACCAACAACAAGAACCCGACGGTCGGAAGGGGGCCAGGAGGGTGGGTGAAGGGGAGGGAGAGCGGGAAGGAGGGAGGGACCTGCTGTGAAGAACGAGGAGAAATTGTGGAAGAGGTGGAAGGTGGAAAGGGGAGGGAGGAGGAGGAAGAGGAAGAAGGAGAAAGGGAGGTTGAGGTGGTGGAGGGAGGAACGGACGAGGAGAGGGAGGAGGAAGAGGGGAAAGGGAAGGTAAGGGACAGGTGTTGGAGGGGGACGAGCGATGAGGCGGAGGACAAGGGGGAGAAAGAGGGAGAGGAGGAGGAGGAGGAGGAGAGTGGGCGGGAAGAGGGGAGAGGGGGGACGGAAGAGGAAGGCGAGGAATTGGAGGCGTAGGAGGAGATGGGGGAGGGGGAGGAAGAGGAGGAGGAGGAGGAGGAGGAGGAGGAGGAAGGAGGAGTAGGTGAAAGGGAGAGTGAGGTGGGGAGGGAGGGACGGACGAGGAGAGGGAGGAGGAAGAGGGGAAGGGAAGGTGAAGGACAGGTGTGGGAGGGAGGGACGAGCGAAGAGGCGGAGGACAAGGAGGAGAAAGAGGAGGAGGAGGAGGAGGGTGGGCAGGGGAGAGGGAGGGGGCGAGGAGGAGGGAGGAGGAGGAGGAGGAGGGGAAAGAGAGAGGAGAGGAGGAAGAAGAGGAGAAGGAGGGGTGGGAAGTGGGAGATCGGAGATGGTCGAGGAGGAGGAGGCGGGGGATGGGAGGGGCTGCTGTGGGTGAAGACAATACTAGAGGGGAGGAGGACGAGGAAGAAGAGGAAGAGGAAGAGGAAGGGAGGAGGAGGAGGCGGGCTTGTTGCTGCTGCACTAACCAGTAAGTGTGCCTGGGCGGCGAGAGTCGTAACCCTATTCTCTAACTCTATGATCCTCTGATCATCCTTCTGAGTCTTAACGCAGAACCTACAAACGTCCTTGGAAAGAAAGTACTGCTTGGCCATACAGAAGGCCACACCCAGAACAACGCTTGAGGGACGTCATGGTGAAGATGTGGGCGAGGCAAGACGGAAACAATTAGGCGCGTTAAGACGATAACAAAGTACGCAGCTGCGGTGAGGTCGTCAGGTCAAAAATGTGTATCTAGGAAAACAAACCAACAGCTGCTGTGAGGTCGCAGTCAGGTCAATTCCCCGGGGAAAAGGGTGTGTCTCGAGTAAAAAGGCGCGGTTATTTCTACCCACCAAGACAAAACACAGGCCAATATTAATATACTGAGAAATCACTTATGTAAAGAAGATAATAACTGTGTTCACTAGGTTTGCGCGGAAAGTGGATTATCTAGTGTTTTGTGTGGACTTAGAAATTAACGTAGCTTGGCGCGCCTGATTCACGTAGTCCTATTTTCACAGCACAGTCAAGTATCCTAATAATAGAAGGAGAAGAAAACACAAAAGCAATATAAAAAACACAAAAGCAATATAAAACCGTGTAGCACTGGGTTGGCGTGAAAGAATGTTGAATTTAGTGTAGATGTGGGAAGCTTAATACACTTGTCCTAGGAGTAACTGTGGATCACTATCTAACTAAGTAAATACTAAATCAGAACACTTAGCGGTCTGTAGTAGAAGGCAGGGTAATCCTCCTGGTTTTGTAGTCCTCCAGTACAGCAGCAGTTCACAGAAGCACAGAACGCCTCACACCGCGAAAGCAGAGGAAAACAGAGGAAAGAGCGAGTTGGCACCACACAGCAGCGGGGCAAAGTCACGTGTGAACCCAAGGAAGGTCGCGCGCTGATATATAAATTTGCATGAAAATAAAAATGCAAAATACCCATAGAATAACGCATTTTTTATAAAAATATATATACCAAAACACACATAAAATATTTGAATTTGTATTAAAATAAATATACGAAATGCACACACAATAAGGTAAATTTGTATTGAAATAGATTTGCAAAATATATATAAAACAATGTAAATTTGTTTCAAAATATATATACGAAAACACATAAAATAACGCAGATTTCTATAAAGATATATATACAAAATACACATAAAATGAAGTAAATACGTATAAAAAAATGTGTACAAAATACACATAAAATAATGTAAATTCGTATCGAAATAAATAAAGAAAATACTAATAAAAGAATGTGTATTTGTATAAATATAAATATACAAAATACACATAAAATAACTCATATTTAAAAAAAATATATACAAAAATACACATAAAATAATTAAATTTGTATTAAAATAAATATACAAAATACACATACTATAAGGTAAATTTGTATTGAAATAGAAATGCAAAATACACACAAAATAATGTAAATTTGTATCAAAATAGATACAAATACACACAATAAAATAACGTAAATTTTTATGAAAATATATATACAAAATACACATAAAATAATGTAAATACGTAGAAAATACATATACAAAATACACATAAAATAATGTAAGTTCGTATCAAAATAAATAAACAAAATTCCAATAAAAGAATGTGTATTTATATATATATATTTATATATATATATATATATATATATATATATATATATATATATATATATATATATATATATATATATATATATATATATATATATATATATATATATATATATATATATATATATATATATATATATATATATATATATATATATATATATATATATATATATATATATATATATATATATATATATATATATATATATAAGTATATTTGTTTTGAAAGAATATGCAAAATACACATAAAACAATGTATATTTGTTTCAAAATATATATACGAATACACATAAAATAACGTAGATTTCTATTGAAATATATATACAAAAAATAGATGAAATGACGTAAATACGTATTAAAATATATATACACAATACACATTAAATAATGTAAATTCGTGTCAAAATAAATAAACAAAATATCAATAAAAGAATGTGTATTTGTATGAAAATAGATATACACAATACACATTAAATATTGTGAATTTGTATAAAACTCTATACAAAAATACACAAAAAATAATTTAAATTTGTATGAATATTAATATACAAAATACACATATAATTAGGTAAATTTGTTTTGAAATACATATACAAAATACACATAAAATAATGTAAATTTGAATGAAAATATACAAACAAATACACTTAAAAAAACGTAAATTTGTATGAAATATATATATAAAATACACATTAAATAATGTAAATATGTATAAAAAAATATATACAAAAGACAAATAGAATAATGTAAAATAGTATCAAAATAAATACACAGAATATTATTAAAGTAATGTAAATTTGTATGAAAATAAAGATGCAAAATACCCATAAAACAACGCATTTTTTATGAAAATATATATACCAAAATACACATAAAATATTTAAATTTGTATTACAATAGATATACAAAATGAACATACAATAAGGTAAATTTGTATTGAAATAGATATGCAAAATACATATAAAACAATGTAAATTTCTTTCAAAATATATATACGAATACACATAAAATAACGTAGATTTCTATAAAAATATATAAACATAATACACATAAAATGAAGTAAATACGTATAAGAAAATGTATACAAAATACACATAAAATAATGTAAATTCGTATCAAAATAAATAAACTAAATGTCAATAAAAGAATGTGCACTTGTATGAATATAAATATACAAAATACACATAAAATAACGTAAAATTGTATAAAACTATATACAAAAATAAACAAAACAAAAAATTTGTATGAAAATAGATATACAAAAGACATAAAATAAGCTAAATTTGAATTGAAATAAATATAGAAAATACATAAAATAATGTAAATTTGTATCAAAATATATATTCAAATACACATATAATAACGTAAATTTGTATAAAAATATATAAACAAAATACACATTAAATAATGTAAATACGTATAAAAGATATGTACGTAATGTAAAAATTTATAAAATTAAAGATGCAATATATCCATAAAATAACTCATATTTAAAAAAAATATATATACAAAAATACACATAAAATAATTAAATTTGTATTAAAATAAATATACAAAATACACCTACAATAAGGTAGATTTTTATTGAAATAGATATGCAAAAAACACATAAAATAAAGTAAATTTGTATCAAAATATATACGAATACACACAATAAAATAACGTAAATTTTTATGAAAATATATATACAAAATACACATTAAATAATGTAAATACATAGAAAAATAAATACTAAATACCTATAAAATAATGTAAATTCGTATCAAAATAAATAAACACAATTTCCTCTAAAAGAATGTATATTTGTAGGAAAATATATATACAAAATACAAATAAAATAACAAAATTTTTTATAAAAATATATACAAAAATACACAAAAAAAATTTAATTTTGTTTCAAAATAGATATGCAAAATACACATGAAATTAGGCAAATTTTTATTGAAATACATATACAAAATACACATAAAATAATGTAAATTTGTATGAAACTATATAAACAAATACACATAAGATAACGTAAATTTCCATAAAATATATGTGCAAAATATACATTAAATAATGGAAATATGTCTAAAAATATGTATACAAAATACACAGAATAACGTAAAATCGTATCAAAATAAATAAACAGACTATCAATAAAATAATATAAATTTGTATGAAAATAAAGATGCAAAATACCCATATAATAACGCATATTTGTTTAAATATATATATATATACAAAAATACTCATAAAATAATTAAATTTGTATCAAAATAAATATACAAAAGGCACATACAATTAAGAAAATTTGTATTGTAATAAATATGCGAAATACACATAAATAATGTGAATTTGTATCAAAATATATATACGAATACACATAAAATAGAGTAAATTTCTATGAAAATATATATTAAAAATACATATAAAATTATGTAAATAAGTATTAAAATATATATATATATATATATATATATATATATATATATATATATATATATATATATATATATATATATATATATATATATATATATATATATATATATATATATATATATATATATATATATATATATATATATATATATATATACAACTATATATCTATATAGATATATATATATATAGATATATATATATATATATATATATATATATATATATATATATATATATATATATATATAAAATAAAAATGAAAATGAATTCGTATCAAAATCAATAAACAAAACTCCGATGAAAGAACGTACAAATTTACATTATTTTATGTGTATTTTGTACATGTATTTAAATATAAATTTAACTAATTATATGTGTATTTTGTATATCTATTTTCATACAAATTGAAATTTAATTTTTTGTTTTTTGTATATATTTTTATTCAAATTTTCGTAATATTATGTGTATTTTGTATATTTATTTTCCTTCAAATATGCGTTCTTTTATCGGAATTTTGTTTATTTATTTTGATACGAATTTTCATTTTTTTAGGTGTATTTGATATATTTATTTTTATACTTATTTACATAATTTTATATGTATTTTGAATATATATTTTCATAGAAATTTACTCAATATGTATATACAAAAAAACACAAAAATAATTTAAATTTGTATGAAAATAAATATTCAAAATACACATAAAATTAGGTAAATTTGTATTGAAATACATATACAAAATACACTTAAAATAATGTAAATTTGAATGAAATTATATAAACAAATACACTTAAAATAACGTTAATTTGTATAAAATATATATAAAAATACACATTAAATAATGAAAATATGTATAAAAAAATATATACTAAACAAATAGTATAATATAAAATCGTATCAAAATATATATACAGAATATTAATAAAATAATGTACATTTGTATGAAAACTAAGATGCAAAATACCTATAAAATAACGCATTTTTTATAAAATTATATATACCAAAATACACATAAAATATTTGAATTTGTATTAAAATAAATATACAAAATGCACATACAATAAGGTAAATTTGTATTGAAATAGATATTCAAAAATACATATAAAACAAAGTAAATTTGTTTTAAAATATATATACGAATACACATAAAATAACGTAGATTTCTATAAAAATATATATACAAAATACACATAAAATTAAGTAAATACGTATAAAAATAGATATACAAAATACACATAGAATAATGCAAAATTGTTTAAAAAAAAATAAACAGAATATAAATAAAATAATGTAAACTTGTATGAAAATAAAAATGCAAAATACCCATAAAATAAATCATTTATTTTTGAAAATACATATACAAAAATACATATAGCATAAATAAATTTGATTTAAATTAATATACAAAATGCATATACAATAAGGTAAATTTGTATTGAAAAATATGCAAAATACACATTAAACAGTGTAAATTTATTTCAAAATCTATATACGAATACTCATAAGTCAATGTAGATTTCTATAGAAATATATATACAAAATACACAACAAATGATTTACACACTTATAAAACAAAAAAAATATATATATATATATATATATATATATATATATATATATATATATATATATATATATATATATATATATATATATATATATATATATATATATATATATATATATATATAAAATACACATTAAATAATGTAAATTCGCGTCAAAATAAATAAACAAAATATTAATAAAAGAATGTGTATTTGCATGAAAATAGATATACAATATACACATAAAATCACCTAAATTTGTATAAAACTATATACAAAAATACACAAAAATAATTTTAATTTGTATGAAACTAAATATACAAAATACACATAAAATTAGGTAAATTTGTATTGAAATACATTTACAAAATACACATAAAATAATGTAAATTTGAATGAAAATATATAAACAAATACACTTAAAATAACGTAAATTTGTATAAAATATATATAAAAAATACACATTAAATAATGGAAATATGTATAAAAAAATATATACAAAACACAAATAGAATAATATAAAATCGTATCAAAATAAAACCACAGAATATTAATAAAATAATGTAAATTTGTATGAAAAATAAGAAGCAAAATACCCTTAAAATAACGCATTTTTTATAAAAATATATATATACCAAGACTCACATAAAATATTTGAATTTGTATTAAAATAAATATACAAAATGCACATACAATAAGGTAAATTTGTATTGAAATAGATATGCAAAATACATATAAAACCATGTAAATTTTTTTCAAAATATATATACGAATACACATAAAATAACGTAGATTTCTATGAAAATAAATATACAAAATACACATAAAATGAAGTAAATACGTATAAAAAAAGGTATACAAAATACACATAAAATAATGTAAACTCGTATGAAAATAAATAAAGAAAATACTAATAAAAGAATGTGTATTATATAAATATAAATATACAAAATACAAATAAAATAACGTAAAATTATATAAAACTATATGCAAAAATACACAAAAGTAATTCAATTTGTGTGAAAATAGATATACAAAATACATGTGTATTTTGTATATTTATTTTCATACAAATTAAAATTATTTTTGTTTATTTTTTTATATATTTTCATACAAATTCTCGTTATCTTATGTGTATTTTGTATATTTATTTTTTCTACAAATATACGTTCTTTTATCTGAATTTTTTTTATTGAATTTGAAACGAATCTACCTTATTTTGTATATCTATTTTCATACAAATTAAAATACTTCTGTGTATTTTTGTATATAGTTTTATATAAATTTACGTTATTTTATGTGTATTTTGTATCTTTATATTTATACAAATACACATTCTTTTATTGGTATTTTTTTATTTATTTTGTATATATATATATATATTTTTATACGTATTTACATCATTTCATGTGTATTTTGTATATATATTTTTATAGAAATCTACGTAATTTTTTGTGTATTCGTATTTATATTTTGAAACAAATTTACATTGTTTTATATGTATTTTGCATATCTATTTCAATACAAATTTACCTTATTATATGTGGTTTTTGTATATTTATTTTAATACAAATTTAATTTTTTGATGTGTATTTTGGTATATATATTTTTATAAATAAAAAAATGCGTTATTTTATGGGTATTTTGCTTCTTTATTTTCATACAAATTTACAATATTTTATTAATATTCTGTGTATTTATTTTGATACGATTTTACATTATTCTATTTGTGTTTTGTACATATTTTTTTATACAAATTTACGTTATTTTAAGTGTATTTGTTTATGTATTTTCATTCAAATTTACATTATTTTATGTGTATTTTGTATATGTATTTCAATAGAAATTTAACTAGTTATGTGTATTTTGTATAAATATTTTTATACAAATTTAAATTATTTTTGTATATTTTTTGAATAGAGTTTTATTCAAATTTACAATATTTTATGTGTATTTTGTATATCTATTTTCATACAAATACACATTCTTTTACTGATATTTTGTTTATATATTTTGATGCGAATTTACATTATTTAATGTGTATTGTGTATATATATTTTTATACGTATTTACGTCATTTCATGTGTATTTTGTATATATATTTCTATAGAAATATACGTTATTTTATGTGTATTCGTATATATATTTTGAAACATATATACATTGTTTTATGTGCATTTTGTATATTTTTTCAATACAAATTTACCTTATTGTACGTGCATTTTGAATATTAATTTTAATACAAATTTAATTATTCTATGTGTATTCTTGCATATGTATTTTTAAAAAAAATATGCTTCATTTTATGGGTATTTTGCATTTTTATTTTCATACAAAATTACATTATTTTATTGATATTCTGTGTATTTATTTTGATACGATTTTACATTATTCTATGTATATTTTGTATATCTATTTTATACAAATGTACGTTATTTTATGTGAATTTGTTTTCATTTCATACAAATTTACATTATTTTATGTGTATTTTGTACATGTATTTAAATACAAATTTAACTAATTATATGTGTATTTTGTATATCTATTTTCATACAAATTGAAATTTATTTTTTTGTATTGTTGTATATATTTTTATTCAAATTTTCGTAATTTTATGTGTATTTTGTATATTTATTTTCCTACAAATATACGTTCTTTTATCGGAATTTTGTTAATTTATTGTGATACGAATTTTCATTTTTTTAGGTGTATTTGATATATATTTTTATACTTATTTACATAATTATATATGTATTTTGAATATATATTTTCATAGAAATTTACTCTATATGTATATACAAAAAAACACAAAAATAATTTTAATTTGTATGAAAATAAATATACAAAATACACATAAAATTAGGTAAATTTGTATTGAAATACGTATACAAAATACACTTAAAATAATGTAAATTTGAATGAAATTATATAAACAAATACACTTAAAATAACGTTAATTTGTATAAAATATATATAAAAAATAGACATTAAATAATGAAAATATGTATAAAAAAATATATACAAAACACAAATAGTATAATATAAAATCGTATCAAAATATATACACAGAATATTAATAAAATAATGTACATTTGTATGAAAACTAAGATGCAAAATACCTATAAAATAACGCATATTTTATAAAATTATATATACCAAAATACACATAAAATATTTGAATTTATATTAAAATAAATATACAAAATGCACATACAATAAGGTAAATTTGTATTGAAATAGATATGCAAAAATCATATAAAACAATGTAAATTTGTTTCAAAATATATATACGAATACACATAAAATAACGTAGATTTCTATAAATATATATATACAAAATACAAATAAAATTAAGTAAATACGAATAAAAAATGTATACAAAATGCACATAAAATAATGTAAATTCGTATAAAAATAAATAAACAAAATACCAATAAGAGAATGTGTATTTGTATAAATATAAATATACAAAATGCACATAAAATAACGTAAATTTGTATAAAAATATATACAAAAATACACAGAAGTAATTAAATTTGTATGAAAATAGATATACAAAATACACACAAAATAAGCTAAATTTGAATTGAAATATATATTCAAAATGCATAAAATAAAGTAAATTCGTTTCAAAATATTTTTAACAAATACACATAAAATAACGTAAATTTGTAAAAAAAATATATAAACAAAATACACATTAAGTAATGTAAATACGTATAAAAAAATATTTACAAAATACACAAATAATCAAGTCATTCGTATCAAAATAAATAAACAAAAAACTAATTAAATAATGTAAATTTGTATGAGAAAACATATACAAAATACACATAAAATAACGTTTTAAGTTTCTATAAAAATATATGTACAAAAATGCACATAAAATTAGTTTGCATAAAAAATATATACAAAACACACATTAGATAATGTAAATGAGTATAAAAATATGTATTCAAAATACCTATGAAATAATCTAAATTCGTATCGAGTTAAATTAAGAAAATAACAATAAAATAATGTAATTTTGGATGAAAATATATATAGAAAACACACATAAAATAACCTAAATACAAATACAAATATATACATTAAATAATTTAAAATTGAATGAAATAAATATACAAAATAAACATAAAATAAGGTAAATTTGTAATAAAATATATGTAAGAATACACATAAAATAATATAAATTTGTATGAAAATATATATACAAATACACATAAAATAACATGAATTTGTATAAAATTTGTTTCAAAATATACACGAATACACACAATAAAATAACGTAATTTTTTATGAAAATGTATATATAAAATACACATAAAATAGTTTAAATACGTAGAAAAATATATATACAAAATACACATAAAATAATGTAAATTCGTAAAAAATTAAATACACAAAATTCCAATGAAAGATTGTATATTTGTAGGAAAATATATAAACAAAAAACAAATAAAATAACTAAAATTTGTATAAAAATATATACAAAAATACACAGAAATAATTTAAATTTGTTTGAAAATAGATATGCAAAATACACATAAAGTTAGGCAAATATGTATTGAAATACATATACAAAACTCACATAAAATAATGTAAATTTGTATGAAAATATATAAACAAATACATATAAAATCACGTAAATTTGGATAAAATATATATATATATATATATATATATATATATATATATATATATATATATATATATATATATATATATATATATATATATATATATATATATATATATATATATATATTTATATATATATATATATATATATATATAGATATATATATATATATATATATCTAGATATATATATATATATATATATATATACAAAATATACATTAAATATTTTTAATATGTATAAAAATATATTATATTATATATATTTTTATTGATATTTGCGTTATTTATGTGTATTTTGAATATGTTTTCTCATAGAAATTTACATTATTTTATTGGTATTTTGTCTATTTATTTTGATACGAATTACATGATTATTTGTGTATTTTTTACATTTTTTTATACGTATTTACATTATTTAATGTGTATTTTGTTTATATATTTTTATACAAATTTACGTTATTATATGTGTATTTGTATAGGTATTTTGATACAAATTTACATTATTTTATGTATTTTGTATATATATTTCAATTCAAATTTAGCTTATTTTATGTGTATTTTGTATATCTATTTATTTTAATACAAAATCAAATATTTTATGTTTTTTCGTATATATATTTTTATAAAAAATGCGTTATTTTATGGGTATTTTGCATCTTAATTTTCATACAAATTTACTTTTTTTTATTAATATTTTCTGTATTTATTTTGATACGATTTTACATTATTTTATTTGTGTTTTGTATATATTTTTTTATACATATTTACAATATTTAATGTTTTTTTTTGTATATATATTTGATACAAATTTACGTTATTTTAAGTGTATTTGTTTATGTATTTTCATTCAAATTCACATTATTTTATGTGTATTTTGTATATGTATTTCAATAAAAATTTACCTAATTTTATGTGTATTTTGTATATTTATTTTCATACAAATTTAAATTATTTTTGTGTATTTTTGTAAATAGTTTTATACAAATTTATGTTATCTTATGTGTATTTTGTATATTTATTTTCATACAAATACACATTCTTTTATTGATATTTTGTTTATTTATTTTGACGCGAATTTACATTATTTAATGTGTATTTTGTATATATATATTTATACGTATTTACATCCTTTCATGTGTATTTTGTATATTTATAAAGAATACGTTATTTTATGGGTATTTTGCATCTTTATTTTCATACAAATTTACATTATTTTATTTAGATTCTGTGTATTTATTATGATACGATTTTACATTATTCTATTTGTGTTTTGTATATATATTTTTTATACATATTTACATTATTTAATGAGTATTTTGTATATATATTTTTTACAAATTTACGTTAAGTGTATTTGTTTATATATTTTCATTGAAATTTACATTATTTTTTGTGTATTTTGTATATGTATTTCTATACAAATTTACCTAATTTTGTCTATTTTGTATATTTATTTTCATACAAATTTAATTTATTTTTGTTTATTTATATATATATAGTTTTATGCAAATCTACGTTATTTTATGTGTATTTTGTATATGTATCTTCATACAAATACACATTCTTTTATTGATATTTTCCTTATTTATTTTGACACGAATTTACATTATTTAATGTGTATTTTGAATATATATTTTTATACGTATTTACATCATTTCATGTGTATTTTGTATATATATTTCTATAGAAATCTACGTTATTTTATGTGTATTCGTATATATATTTTGAAACAAATTTACATTGTTTTATATGTATTTTGCATATCTATTTCAATACAAATTTACATTATTGTATGTGTTTTTTATATATTTATTTTAATTCAAATTTAATTTTTTTATGTGTATTTTGGTATATATATTTTTATAAATAAAAAAAATGCGTTATTTTATGGGTATTTTGCCTCTTTATTTTCATACAAATTTACATTATTTTATTAATATTCTGTGTATTTATTTTGATACGATTTTACATTATTTTATTTGTGTTTTGTACATATTTTTTTATACAAATTTACGTTATTTTAAGTGTATTTGTTTATGTATTTTCATTCAAATTTACATTATTTTATGTGTATTTTGTGTATGTATTTCAATACAAATTTACCTAATTTTATGTGTATTTTGTATATTTATTTCCATACATATTTAAAATATTTTTGTGTATTTTTGTATATAGTTTGATACAAATTTAGGTTATTTTTTGTTTATTTTGTATATCTATTTTCCTACAAATACACAATCTTTTATTGATATTTTGTTAATTTATTTTGACGCGAATGATGTAAATATGTATAAAAATATATATACAAAATACACATTAAATACTGTAAATTCGCGTCAAAATAAATAAACAAAATATCAATAACGCATTTTTTTATTTATAAAAATATATATACCAAAATACACATAAAAAAATTAAATTTGTATTAAAATAAATATACAAAAAACACATACAATAAGGTAAATTTGTATTGAAATAGATATGCAAAATACATATAAAACAATGTAAATTTGTTTCAAAATATATATACGAATACACATAAAATAACGTAGATTTCTATAAAAATATTTATACAAAATACACATAAAATGAAGTAAATACGTATAAAAAAATGTATACAAAATACACATAAAATAATGTAAATTCGTATCAAAATAAATAAACAAAATACCAATTAAAGAATGTGTATTTGTATAAATATAGATATACAAAATACACATAAAATAACGTAAATTTATATAAAACTATATACAAAATTACACAGAAGTAATTAAATTTGTATGAAAATATATACAAAATACACACAAAATAAGCTAAATTTGAAATGAAATATATATACAAAATACATGAAATAAAGTAAATTTGTATCAAAATATTTATACAAATACACATATAATAACGTAAATTTGTATGAAAATATATAAACAAAATACACATTAAATAATGTAAATACGTATAAAAAAATATGTACAAAATACACATATAATCATGTAATTCGTATCAAAATAAATAAACAAAATACCAATAAAATAATATAAATTTGTATGAGTAAACGTGAATGTTGCATATTTTTTTCAATACAAATTTACCTTATTATATACGCATTTTGTATATTAATTTTAATGCAAATTTAGTTATACATATAAACAATGTAAATTTGTTTCAAAATATATATACGAATACACATGAAATAAGGTAGATTTCTATAAAAATATATATACAAAATACACATAAAATTAAGTAAATACGTATAAAAAATGTATACAAAATACACATAAAATAATGTAAATTAGTATCAAAATAAATAAACAAAATACCAATAAAAGAATGTGTATTTGTATAAATATATATATACAAAATACATATTAAATAATATAATTTTTTTTAAAACTATACAAAATACACATGAAATGATGTAAATACGTATAAAATATATATACAAAATACACATTAAATAATGTAAATTCGCGTCAAAATAAATAAACAAAATATCAATAAAAGAATGTGTATTTGTATGAAGATAGATATACAAAATACACATAAAATAACCTAAATTTGTATCAAACTATATACAAAAATACACAAAAATATTTTAAATTTGTATGAAAATAAATATACAAAATACACATAAAATTAGGTAAATTTGTATTGAAATACATATACAAAATACACATAAAATAATGTAAACTTGAATGAAAAGACATAAACAAATACACTTAAAATTACGTAAATTTGTATAAAAAAATATATACAAAACACAAATAGAATAATGTAAAATCGTATCAAAATAAATACACAGAATATTAATAAAATAATGTAAATTTGTATGAAAATAAAGAGGCAAAATACCCATAAAATAACGCATTTTTTTATTTATAAAAATATATATACCAAAATACACATAAAAAAATTAAATTTGAATTATAATAAATATATAAAAAACACATACAATAAGGTAAATTTGTATTGAAATAGATATGCAAAATACATATAAAACAATGTAAATTTGTTTCAAAATATATATACGAATACACATAAAATAACGTAGATTTCTATGAAAATATATATACAAAATACACATAAAATGAATTAGATACGTATAAAAAAATGTATACAAAATACACATAAAATAATGTAAATTCGTATCAAAATAAATATACAAAATACCAATAAAAGAATGTGTATTTGTATAAATATAAATATACAAAATACACATAAAATAACGTAAATTTATATAAAACTATATACAAAAATACACAGAAGTATTTTAATTTGTATGAAAATAGATATATAAAATAAGGTAAATTCGTTTCAAATTCAATAAACAAAATTCAGATAAAAGTACGTATATTTGTAGAAAAAATAAATATACAAAATACATATAAAATAACGAAAATTTGTATGAAAATATATAAAAAAATAAACAAAAATAGTTTCAATTTGTATGAAAATAAATATACAAAATACACGTGTATTTTGTGTATCTATTTTCACACAAATGTAATTACTTTTGTGTATTTTTGCATATAGTTTTATATAAATTTACGTTATTTTATTTGTATTTTGTATATTTATATTTATACAATACACATTCTTTTATTAGTATTTTGTTTATTTATTTTGATACGAGTTTACATTATTTTATGTGTATTTTGTATACCTTTTTTTATACGTATTTACTTCATTTTATGTGTATTTTGTATATTTATTTTAATAGAAATCTACGTTGTTTTATGTGTATTCGTATATATATTTTGAAAAAAATTTACATGGTTTTAAATGTATTTTGCATATCTATTTCAATACAAATTTACCTTATTGTATGTGCATTTTGTATATATATTTTAATACAAATTCAAATATTTTATGTGTGTCTTGGTATAAATATTTTTATAAAGAATGCGTTATTTTATGGGAATTTTGCATCTTAATTTTCATACAAATTTACATTATTTTATTAATATTCTGAGTATTTATTTTGATACGATTTTATATTATTCTATTTGTGTTTTGTATATATTTTTTTATACATATTTACATTATTTAATGTGTATTTTTTTATATATATTTTATACAAATTTACGTTATTTTAAGTGTATTTGTTTATATATTTTCATTCAAATTTACATTATTTTATGTGTATTTTGTAAATGTATTTCAATACAAATTTACCTAATTTTATGTGTATTTTGTATATTTATTTTCATACAAATTAAAATTATTTTTGTGTATTTTTGTATATAGTTTTATACAAATTTAGGTGATTTTATGTGTATATTGTATATCTATTTTCATACAAATACACATTCTTTTATTGATATTTTATTTATTTATTTATTTACATTATTTAATGTGTATTTTATATATATATTTTTATACGTGTTTACATCATTTGATGTGTATTTTGTATATATATTTCTATAGAAATCTACGTTGATTTATGAGTATTCGTATATAGATTTTGAAATAAATTTACACTGTTTTATGTGTATTTTGCATATTTTTTCAATACAAATTTACCTTATTGTATATGCATTTTGTATATTAATTTTAATACAAATTTAATTATGCTATGTGTAATTTTGTATATGTATTTTTATAAAAATATGCTTTATTTTATGGGTATTTTGCATTTTTATTTTCATACAAATTTACATTATTTTATTTATATTCTGTATATTTTTTTTAAACAATTTTACATTATTCTATGTGTATTTTGTATATCTATTTTTATACGTATTTACTTAATTTTATGTGTATTTTGTATATATATTTTTATGGAAATCTACGTTATTTTATGTGTATTCGTATATATATTTTGAAACAAATTTACATTGTTTTATATGTATTTTTGCATATCTCTTTCAATACAAGTTTACCTTATTGTATGTGCATTTTGTATATTTATTTCAATACAAATTTAAATATTTTATGTGTATTTTGGTATATATATTTTTATAAGAAATGCGCTATTTGATGGGAATTTTGCATCTTTATTTTCATACAAATTTACATTATTTTATTAATATTCGGAGTATTTATTTAGATACGATTTCACATTATTCTATTTGTTTTTTGTATATATTTTTTTTATACATATTTACATTATTTAATGTGTATCTTGCATATATATTTTATACAAATTTATTATCTATTATTTATTTTCATACAAAAACACATTCTTTTCATGATATTTTGTTTATTTATTTTGACACGAATTTACCTAGATATGTATTTTGTATATATATTTTTATACGTATTTACATAATTTCATGTGTATTTTGAATATATATTTCTATAGAAATCTACGTTATTTTATGTGTATTCGTATATATATTTTGAAACAAATTTACTTTGTTTTATATGTATTTTTGAATATCTCTTTCAATACATATTTACCTTACTGTATATGCATTTTGTATATTTATTTCAATACAAAGTTAAATATTTTATGTGTATTTTGGTATATATATTTTTATAAAAAATGCGCTATTTTATGAGAATTTTGCATCTTTCTTTTCATACAAATTTACATTATTTTATTGATATTCTGTGTATTTATATTGATAGGATTTTACATTATTCTATTTCTTTTTTGTATATATTTTTTTATACACATTTACATTATTTAATATGTATCTTGCATATATATTTTATACAAATTTGCGTTATTTTAAGTGTATTTGTTTATATATTTTCATTCAAATTTACATTATTCTATGTGTATTTTGTATATGTATTTCAATACAAATTTACCTAATTTTATGTGTTTTCTGTATATTTCTTTTCATACAAATTTTAAATATTTTTGTGTATTTTTGTACATAGTTTAATACAAATTTAGGTTATTTTATGTACGCATTTACATTATTTAATGTGTGTTTTGTATATATATTTTTATGCAAATTTACTTTATTTTATGTGCATTTTTGTACATATATTTTTTTAGAAATTTGCGTTAATTTATGTGTATTTGTATATGTTTTCTCATACAAATTTACATTATTTTATTGCTATTTTGTTTATTTATTTTGATACGAATGAAAATAGATATACAAAATATACATAAAATAAACTAAATTTGTATTGAAATATATATACAAAATACATAAAATAATGTAAATTTGTATCAAAATATTTTAACAGATGCGCATAAAATAACGTAAATTTGTTTTAAAATATACAAAATACACATTAAATAATGTAAATATGTATAAAAATATATATACAAAACACAAATAGAATTAAAACTATACAAAATACACATGAAATGATGTAAATACGTATAAAAATATATATACAAAATACACATTAAATAATGTAAATTCGCGTCAAAATAAATAAACAAAATATCAATAAAAGAATGTTTATTTGTATGAAAATAGATATACAAAATACACATAAAATAACCTAAATTTGTATCAAACTATATACAAAAATACACAAAAATATTTTAAATTTGTATGAAAATAAATATACAAAATACACATAAAATTAGGTAAATTTTTATTGAAATACATACACAAAATACACATAAAATAATGTAAATTTGAATGAAAAGACATAAACAAATACACCTAAAATACGTACATTTGTATAAAAAAAATATGTACAAAACACAAATAGAATAATGTAAAATCGTATCAAAATAAATACACAGAATATTAATAAAATAATGTAAATTTGTATGAAAATAAAGAAGCAAAATACCCATAAAATAACGCATTTTTTTTATTTATAAAAATATATTTACCAAAATACACAAAAAAATTAAATTTGTATTAAAATAAATATACAAAAAACACATACAATAAGGTAAATTTGTATTGAAATAGATATGCAAAATACATATAAAACAATGTAAATTTGTTTCAAAATATATATACGAATACACATAAAATAACGGAGATTTCTATAAAAATATATATACAAAATACACATAAAATGAAGTAAATACGTATAAAAAAATGTATACAAAATACACATAAAATAATGTAAATTCGTATCAAAATAAATAAACAAAATACCAATAAAAGAATGTGTATTTGTATAAATATAAATATACAAAATACACATAAGATAACGTAAATTTAAATAAAACTATATACAAAAATACACAGAAGTAATTAAATTTGTATGAAATATATACAAAATACACACAAAATAAGCTAAATTTGAATTGAAATATATATACAAAATACTTGAAATAAAGCAAATTTGTATCAAATATTTATACAAATACACATATAATAACGTAAATTTGTATGAAAATATATAAACAAAATACACATTAAATAATGTAAATACGTATAAAAAATATGTACAAAATACACATATAATCATGTAATTCGTATCAAAATAAATAAACAAAATACCAATAAAATAATATAAATTTGTATGAGTAAACGTGTATGTTGCATATTTTTTCAATACAAATTTACCTTATTATATACGCATTTTGTATATTAATTTTAATACAAATTTAATTATTCGATGTGTATTTTTGTATCTGTATTATTATAAACATATGCTTTATTTTTTGGGCATTTTGCATCTTTATTTTCATACAAATTTACATTATTTTATTGATATTCTGCTCATTCATTTTGATACGAATTGACATTATTCTATGTGTATTTTGTATATATTTTTCATACAAATTTACGTTATTTTATGTGTATTTGTTTATATATTTTGACACAAATTTACAATATTTTATGGGTATTTTGTATATACATTTCAAAATAAATTTACCTAGTTTTATGTGTATTTTGTATATCAATTTTCATACAAACTCAAATTATTTCTATGTATTTTTGTATATATTTTAATACAAATTTTAGTTATGTTATGTGTATTTTGTAAATTTATTTTCATTCAAATATATATTATTTTATTGGTGTATTGTTGATTTATATTGATACGAATTTACATTATTTTATATGTACTTTGTATATATATTTTTATACGCTTTTACATTATTTAATATTTATTTTGAATATATATTTTTATACAAATTCATGGTATTTTATGTGTATTTGTATATATTTTCATATAAATTTATATTATTTTATGTATATTTTGTACATATATTTTATTACAAATCTACCTGATTTTATGTTTATTTTGTATGTGTATTTTGTATATTTATATTTATCCAAATACACATTCTTTTATTGGTATTTTGTTTATTTATTTTAAATCGAATTTACATTATTTTATGTGTATTTTGTATACATTTTTTTATACGTATTTACTTAATTTTATGTGTATTTTGTATATATATTTTTAGAAATCTACGTTTTTTTATTTGTATTCGTATATATATTTTGAAACAAATTTACATTGTTTTATATGTATTTTTGCATATCTCTTTCAATACAAATTTACCTTATTGTATGTGCATTTTGTATATTTATTTCAATGCAAATTTAAATATTTTATGTGTATTTTGGTATATATATTTTTATAAGAAATGCGCTATTTTATGGGAATTTTGCATCTTTATTTTCATACAAATTTACATTATTTTATTAATATACGGTAAATTTATTTTGATACGATGTTACATTATTCTATTTGTTTTTTGTATATACTTTTTTATACATATTTACATTATTTAATGTGTATCTTGCATATATATTTTATACAAATTTATAATCTACTCTCTATTTTCATACAAATACACATTCTTTTCATGATATTTTGTTTATTTATTTTGACACGAATTTACATTATTTGATATGTATTTTGTATATATATTTTTATACGTATTTACATAATTTTATATGTATTTTCTATATATATTTCTATAGAAATCTACTTTATTTTATGTGTATTCGTATATATTTTGAAACAAATTTACATTGTTTTATATGTATTTTTGAATATCTCTTTCAATACAAATTTACCTTACTGTATATGCATTTTGTATATTTATTTCAATACAAATTTAAATATTTTATGTGTATTTTGGTAAAATATTTTTATAAAAAATGCGATAATTTTTGGGAATTTTGCATCTTTATTTTCATACAAATTTACATTATTTTATTGATATTCTGTGTATTTATTTTGATACGATTTTACATTATTCTATTTGTTTTTTGTATATATTTTTTTATACACATTTACATTATTTAATGTGTATCTTGCATATATATTTTATACAAATTTACGTTATTTTAAGTGTATTTGTTTATATATTTTCATTCAAATTAACATTATTTGATGTGTATTTTGTAAATGTATTTTAATACAAATTTACCTAACTTTATGTGTATTTTGTATATTTCTTTTCAAACAAATTTAAATTATTTTTGTGTATTTTTGTATATAGTTTTATACAAATTTAGGTTATTTTATGTACGCATTTACATTATTTAGTGTGTGTTTTGTATATATATTTTTATGCAAATTTACTTTATTTTATGTGCATTTTTGTACACATATTTTTATAGAAATTTGCGTTATTTGTATATGTTTTCTCATACAAATTTACATTATTTTATTGCTATTTTGTTATTTTATTTTGATACGAATTACATGATTATATGTGTATTTTGTACATATTTTTTATACGTATTTACATTACTTAATGTGTATTTTGTTTATATATTTTTAAACAAATCTACGTTATTATATGTATTTGTATAAATATTTTGATTCAGATTTACATTATTTTATGTATTTTGTATGTACATTTCAATTCAAATTTAGCTTATTTTAGCTGTATTTTGTATATATATTTTCATACAAATTTAATTACTTCTGTGTATTTTTGTATATAGTTTTATACAAATTTACGATATTTTTTGTGTATTTTGTATATTTATATTTATACAAATACACATTCTTTTACTGGTATTTTGTTTATTTATTTTGATACGATTTTTATGTGTATTTTGTATTCATTTTTTAATACGTATTTACTTCATTTTATGTGTATTTTGTATATATTTTTATAGAAATCTACGTTATTTTATGTGTATTCGTATATATATTTTGAAACAAATTTACATTGTTTTATATGTATTTTGCATATCTATTTCAATACAAATTTACCTTATAGTATGTGCATTTTTTATATTTATTTTAATACAAATTTTAATATTTTATGTGTATTTTGGTATATATATTTTCATAAAAAATGCGTTATTTTGCATCTTTATTTTCATACAAATTTACATTATTTTATTAATATTCTGTGTATTTATTTTGATACGATTTTACATTATTCTATTTGTGTTTTGTATATATTTTTTTATACATATTTACATTATTTAATGTGTATTTTGTATATATTTGATACAAATTTACGTTATTTTAAGTGTATATGTTTATATATTTTCATTCAAATTTCCATTATTTTATGTGTATTTTGTATATGTATTTCAATACAAATTTACCTAATTTTATGTGTATTTTGTATATTTATTTTCATACAAATTTAAATTATTTTTGTGTATTTTTGTATATAGTTTTATACAGCCTTAGGTTATTTTATGAGTATTTTGTATATCTATTTTCATACAAATACACATTCTTTTGCTGATATTTTGTTTATTTATTTTGACGAGAATTTAAATTATTATTTATATATTTTGACACAAATTTACAATATTTTATGTGTATTTTGTATATATTTCAAAAGAAATTTACCTAGTTTTATGTGTATTTTGAATATCTATTTTCATACAAACTCAAATTATTTTTATGTATTTTTGTATATATTTCAATACAAATTTACAAATACAAATACAAATTTATTATTTTATTGGTATTTTGTTTATTTATTTTGATACGAATTACATTATTATATGTGTATTTTGTATATATTTTTTTATACGTAATTACATTATTTAATGTGTATTTTGTTTATATATTTTTATAT
The DNA here is from genome assembly GCF_024679095.1 of Eriocheir sinensis. Taxonomy (NCBI): domain Eukaryota; kingdom Metazoa; phylum Arthropoda; class Malacostraca; order Decapoda; family Varunidae; genus Eriocheir; species Eriocheir sinensis. The sequence goes on from NW_026111593.1 coordinate 158,246, forward strand.
AAAATTTACGTAATTATATGTGTATTTGTAAAAATATTTTTATACAAATTTACTTTATTATATGTATTTCGTACATATATTTCAATTCAAATTAAGCTTACTTTGTGTGTATTTTGTATATCTATTTTCATACAAATTTAATTACTTCTGTGTATCTTTGTATATTGTTTTATATAAATTTACCTTATTTTATGTGCATTTTGTATATTTATATTTATACAAATATGCAAAATACATATAAAACAATGTAAATTTCTTTCAAAATATATATACGAATACACATAAAATAACGTAGATTTCTATAAAAATATATATACAAAATACACATAAAATGAGGTAAATACGTATAAGAAAATGTATACAAAATACACATAAAATAATGTAAACTCGTAACAAAATAAATAAACAAAATGCCAATAAAAGAATGTGTACTTTTATAAATATAAATATACAAAATACTCATAAAATAACGTAAAATTGTATAAAACTATATTCAAAAATAAACAAAAATAATTAAATTTGTATGAAAATAGATATACAAAAGACACATAAAATAAGCTAAATTAGAATTGAAATAAATATAGAAAATACATAAAATAATGCAAATTTGTATCAAAATATATATTCAAATACACATATAATAACGTAAATTTGTATAAAAATTTATAAACAAAATACACATTAAATAATGTAAATACGTATAAAATATATACACCGAATATTAATAAAATAATGTAAATTTGTATGAAAATAAAGATGCAAAATTCCCATCAAATAGCGCATTTCTTATAAAAATATATATACCAAAATACACATAAAATATTTAAATTTGTATTGAAATAAATATACAAAATGCACATACAATAAGGTAAACTTCTATTGAAAGAGATATGCAAAAATACATATAAAACAATGTAAATTTGTTTCAAAAAATATATACGAATACACATAAAATAACGTAATTTCTATAAAAATATATATACAAAATACACATAAAATTAAGTAAATACGTATAAAAAAATGTAAACAAAATACACATAAAATAATGTAAATTCGAAACAAAATAAAATAAACAAAATACCAATAAAAGAATGTGTATTTGTATAAATATAAATGTACAAAATACACATACAAAATAAACATAAAATAAGGTAAATTTGTAATGAAATATATGTACAAAATACACATAAAATAATGTAAATTTATATGAAAATATATATACAAATACACATAAAATACCATGAATTTGTATAAAATTATATATTCAAAATAAATATTAAATAATGTAAATGCGTATAAAAATATATATACAAAGTACATATAAAATAATGTAAATTCGTATCAATATAAATCAACAAAATACCAATAAAATAATATATATTTGAATGAAAATAGATTTACAAAATACACATAACATAACTAAAATTTGTATTGAAATATATACAAAAATACATAAAAGTAATTTGAGTTTGTATGAAAATAGATATTCAAAATACACATAAAACTAGGTAAATTTCTTTTGAAATATATATACAAAATACCCATAAAATATTGTAAATTTGTGTCAAAATATATAAACAAATACACATAAAATAACTTAAAATAACGTAAATATGTATCAAATATATATACAAAAACACATTAAATAATGTAAATATGTATAAAAAAATATATACAAAACACAAATAAAATAATGTAAAATCGTATCAAAATAAATACAGAAAATATTAATAAAATAATGTAAATTTGTATGAAAATTAAGATGCAAAATACCCATAAAATAACGCATTTTTTTTAAAAATATATATACGAAAAAACATAAAATATTTGATTTTGTATTAAAATAAATAGATATACAAAGTACACATAAAATAAGCTAAATTTGAATTGAAATATATATACAAAATACATAAAATAATGTAAATTTGTATCAAAATAATTATACAAATACACATATAATAACGTAAATTTGTATAAAAATATATAAACAAAATACACATTAAATAATGTAAATACGTATAAAAAAATGTACAAAATACACAAATAATCATGTAATTCGTATCAAAATAAATAGACAAAATACCAATAAAATAATGTAAATTTCTATGAGAAAACATATACAAAATACACATAAATAACGCAAATATCAATAAAAATATATATAATATAATATATTTTTATACATATTTAAAATATTTAATGTATATTTTGTATATATTTTATCCAAATTTACGTTATTTTATATGTATTTGTTTATATATTTTCATACAAATTTACATTATTTTATGTGAGTTTTGTATATGTATTTCAATACAAATTTGCCTAAATTTATGTGTATTTTGCATATCTATTTTCAAACAAATTTAAATTATTTTTGTGTATTTTTGTATATATTTTTATACAAATTTTAGTTATTTTATTTGTTTTTTGTATATATTTTCCTACAAATATACATTCTTTTATTGGAATTTTGTGTATTTAATTTTTTACGAATTTACATTATTTTATGTGTATTTTGTATATATATTTTTCTACGTATTTAAATTATTTTATGTGTATTTTATATATACATTTTCATAAAAATTTACGTTATTTTATTGTGTGTATTCGTATATATTTTGAAACAAATTTTATACAAATTCATGTTATTTTATGTGTATTTGTATATATATTTTCATACAAATTTATATTATTTCGTGTATTCTTACATATATTTTATTACAAATTTACCTTATTTTATGTTTATTTTGTATATTTATTTCATTCAATTTTAAATTATTTAATGTGTATTTTTGTATTTGTATTTAGGTTATCTTAGGTTATCTTTAGGTTACCTTATTTTATGTTTATTTTGTATATTTATTTCATTCAATTTTAAATTATTTTATGTGTATATTTGTATTTGTATTTAGGTTATTTTATGTGTATTTTGTATATATATTTTCATCCAAAATTACATTATTTTATTGGTATTTTCTTAATTTAATTCGATACGAATTTAGATTATTTCATAGGTATTTTGTATACATATTTTTATACTCATTTACATTATCTAAAGTGTGTTTTGTATATATATTTTTATGCAAATTTATTTTATGTTAATTTTTGTACATATATTTTTATAGAAATTTGCGTTATTTTATGTATATAGTTTTATATAAATTTACGTTATTTTATGTGCATTTTGTATATTAATATTTATACAAATAAACATTCTTTTAATGGTATATTGTTTATTTACATTTATACGAATTTACATTATTTTATGTGTATTTTGTATACATTTTTTTATTCGTATATACTTAATATTATGTGTATTTTGTATATGTATTTTTATAGAAATCTACGTTTTTTATGTGTATTCGTATATATATTTTGAAACAAATTTACATTATTTTATATGTATTTTGCATATCTATTTCAATACAAATTTACCTTATTGTATGTGCATTTTGTATATTTATTTTAATACAAATTCAAATATTTTATGTGTATTTTGGTATCAATAATTTTATAAAAAATGCGTTATTTTATAGGTATTTTGCATCTTAATTTTCATACAAATTTACATTATTTTATTAATATTCTGTGTATATATTTTGATACGATTTTACATTATTCTATTTGTGTTTTGTATATTTTTTTTATACATATTTACATTATTTAATGTGTATTTTTAATATATATTTCATACAAATTTACGTTATTATATGTGTATTTGTTTATATATTTTCTTTCAAATTTACATTATTTTATGTGTATTTTGTATATGTATTTCAATACAAATTAACATAATTTTATGTGTATTTTGTATATTTCTTTTCATACAAATTTAAGTTATTTTTGTGTATTTTTGTATATACTTTTATACAAATTTAGGTTATTTTATGTACGCATTTACATTATTTAATGTGTGTTTTGTATATATATTTTTATCCAAAGTTACTTTTTTTTACGTTCATTTTTGGACATATATTTTTTTAGAAATTAGCGTTATTTTATATGTATTTGTATATGTTTTCACATACAAATTTACATTATTTTATTGATATTTTGTTTATTTATTTTGATACGAATTACATGATTTTTGTATTTTGTACATATTTTTTATACGTATTTACATTACTTAATGTGTATTTTGTTTATATATTTTTAAACAAATCTACGTTATTATATGTATATGTATAAATATTTTGATTCAGATTTACATTATTTTATGTATTTTGTATGTACATTTCAATTCAAATTTAGCTTATTTTAGCTGTATTTTGTATATATATTTTCATAAAAATTTAATTACTTCTTTGTATTTTTGTATATAGTTTTATACAAATTTACGATATTTTTTGTGTATTTTGTATATTTATATTTATACAAATACACATTCTTTTACTGGTATTTTGTTTATTTATTTTGATACGATTTTTATGTGTTTTTTGTATTCATTTTTTAGTACGTATTTACTTTATTTTATGTGTATTTTGTATATATTTTTATAGAAATCTACGTTATTTTATGTGTATTCGTATATATATTTTGAAACAAATTTACATTGTTTTATATGTTTTTTGCATATCTATTTCAATACAAATTTACCTTATTGTATGTGCATTTTGTATATTTATTTTAATACAAAATCAAATATTTTATGTGTATTTTGGAATATATAATTAAAAAAAAATGCGTTTTTTTATAGGTATTTTGCATCTTAGTTTTCATACAAATGTACATTATTTTATTAATATTCTGTGTATATATTTTGATACGATTATATATTATACTATTTGTGTTTTGTATATATTTTTTTATACATATTTTCATTATTTAATGTGTATTTTTTATATATATTTTATTCAAATTAACGTTATTTTAAGTGTATTTGTTTATATAATTTCATTCAAATTTACATTATTTTAAGTGTATTTTGTATATGTATTTCAATACAAATTTACCTAATTTTATGTGTATTTTGTATATTTATTTTCATACAAATTTAAATTATTTTTGTGTTTTTTTGTATATACATATAGAGTAAATTTCTATGAAAATATATATTCAAAATACATATAAAATTATGTAAATAAGTATAAAAATATATATATCAAATACACCTAAAAAAATGAAAATTCGTATCAAAATAAATAAACAAAATTCAGATAAAAGAACGTATATTTGTAGTAAAATAAATATACAAAATACACATAAAATTACGAAAATTTGAATAAAAATATATACAAAAAACAAAAAAATAAATCTCAATTTGTATGAAAATAGATATACAAAATACACATATAATTAGTTAAATTTGTATTTAAATACATTTACAAAATACACATAAAATAATGTAAATTTGTATGAAATGAAAACAAATTCACATAAAATAACGTACATTTGTATAAAATAGATATACAAAATATACATAGAATAATGTAAAATCGTATCAAAATAAATACACAGAATATCAATAAAATAATGTAATTTTGTATGAAAATAAAGATGCAAAATACCCATAAAATAAAGCATATTTTTTAAAAAATACATATACAAGAATACACATAGAATAATTAAATTTGTATTAAAATTAATATACAAAATGCACGTACAATAAGGTAAATTTGTATTGAAAAAATATACAAAATGCACATAAAACAATGTATATTTGTTTCAAAATATATATACGAATACACATAAAATAACGTATATTTCTATATAAATATATACAAAATACACATGAAATGACGTAAATACGTATAAAATTATATATACACAATACACATTAAATAATGTAAATTCGCATCAAAATAAATAAACAAAATATCAATAAAAGAATGTGTATTTGTATGAAAATAGATATACAAAATACACATAAAATATTGTAAATTTGTATAAAACTCTATTCAAAAATACACAAAAAATAATTTAAATTTGTATAAAATATATATACAAAATACACATAAAACTAGTTAAATTTCTATTGAAATACATATACAAAATACACATAAAATAATGTAAATTTGAATGAAAATATATAAACAAATACACTTAAAATAACGTAAATTTGTATGAAATATATATAGAAAATACACATTAAATAATGTAAATATGTATAAAAAAATATATACAAAACACAAATAGAATAATGTAAAATAGTATCAAAATAAATACACAGAATATTAATAAAATAATGTATATTTGTATGAAAATAAAGATGCAAAATACCCATAAAACAACGCATTTTTTATGAAAATATATATACCAAAATACACATAAAATATTTAAATTTGTATTACAATAAATATACAAAATGCACATACAATAAGGTAAATTTGTATTGAAATAGATATGCAAAATACACATAAAACAATGTAAATTTGTTTCAAAATATATATACGAATACACATAAAATAACGTAGATTTCTATAAAAATATATACACAAAATACACATAAAATGAAGTAAATACGTATAAGAAAATGTATACAAAATACACATAAAATAATGTAAATTCGTATCAAAATAAATAAACTAAATGCCAATAAAAGAATGTTTACTTGTATAAATATAAATATACAAAATACACATAAAATAACGTAAAATTGTATAAAACTATATACAAAAATAAACAAAAATAATTAAATTTGTATGAAAATAGATATACAAAAGACACATAAAATAAACTAAATTTGAATTAAATAAAAATAGTAAATACATAAAATAATGTAAATTTGTATCAAAATATATATACAAATACACATATAATAACGTAAATTTGTATAAAAATATATAAACAAAATACACATTAAATAATGTAAATACGTATAAAAGATATGTACGTAATGTAAAAATTTATAAAATTAAAGATGCAAAATACCCATAAAATAACTCATATTTAAAAAAAATATATATACAAAAATTCACATTAAATAATTGAAATGTGTTAAAATAAATATACAAAATACACATACAATAAGGTAGATTTTTATTTAAATAGATATGCAAAAAACACATAAAATAATGAAATTTTTTATAAAAATATATACGAATACACACAATAAAATTACGTAAATTTTTATGAAAATATGTATACAAAATACACATAAAATAATGTAAATACATATAAAAATATATATACAAAATACACATAAAATAATGTAAATTCGTATCAAAATAAATAAACAAAATTTCCTCTAAAAGAATGTATATTTGTAGGAAAATATATATACAAAATACAAATAAAATAACAAAAATTTGTATAAAAATATATACAAAAATACACAAAAAATAATTTGAATTTGTTTGAAAATAGATATGCAAAATACACATGAAATTAGGCAAATTTTTTTTGAAATACATATACAAAATACACATAAAATAATGTAAATTTGTATAAAAATATATAAACAAATACACATAAGATAACGTAAATTTCCATAAAATATATATACAAAATGAACATTAAATAATGTAAACATGTCTAAAAATATATATACAAAATACACAGAATAACGTAAAATCGTATCAAAATAAATAAACAGACTATCAATAAAATAATGTAAATTTGTATGAAAATAAAGATGCAAAATACCCATATAATAACGCATATTTGTTTAAAAATATACATACAAAAATACACATAAAATAATTAAATTTGTATCAAAATAAATATACAAAAGGCACATACAATAAAGAAAATTTGTATTGAAATAGATATGCGAAATACACATAAATAATGTAAATTTGTATCAAAATATACATACGAACACACATAAAATAGAGTAAATTTCTATGAAAATATATATTCAAAATACATATAAAATTATGTAAATAAGTATAAAAATATATATATCACATACACCTAAAATAATGAAAATTCGTATCAAAATAAATAAACAAAATTTCGATAAAAGAACGTATATTTGTAGGAAAATAAATATACAAAATACACATAAAATTAGGAAAATTTGAAAAAAATATATACTAAAATACACAAAATTAATTTCGATTTGTATGAAAATAGATATACATAATATACATATAATTAGTTAAATTTGGATTTAAATACATGTACAAAATACACATGAAATAATGTAAATTTGTATGAAATGAAAACAAATTCACATAAAATAACGTTCATTTGTATGAAATATATATACAAAATATACATAGAATAATGTAAAATCGTATCAAAATATATACACAGAATATCAATAAAATAAAGTAAATTTGTATGAAAATAAAGATGCAAAATACTCATAAAATAAAGCATTTTTTTATGAAATTACATATACAAAAATACTCATAGAATAATTAAATTTGTATTATTTTATATGTACTTTGTATATATATTTTTATACGCATTTACGTTATTTAACATTTATTTCATTTAATTACTTCTGTGTATTTTTGTTTATAGTTTTATACAAATTTACGATATTTTATGTGTATTTTGTATATTTATATTTATACAAATACACATTCTTTTATTGGTATTTTGTTTATTTATTTTGATACGATTTTACATTATTTTATGTGTATTTTGTATTCATTTTTTTATACGTGTTTATTTCATTTTATGTGTATTTTGTATATATTTTTATAGAAATCTACGTTATTTTATGTGTATTCGTATATATATTTTGAAACAAATTTACATTGTTTTATATGTATTTTGCATATCTATTTCAATACAAACTTACAAAAATGCACATAAAAAAAAGTAAATTTGCATTAAAATATATATACAAAACACATTAAATAATGTAAATGCGTACATGAAATAACCTAAATTTGTATAAAACTATATACAAAAATACACAAAAATAATTAAAATTTGTATGAAAAGAAATATACAAAATACACATAAAACTAGGTAAATTTGTATTGAAATACATATACAAAATACACATAAAATAATGTAAATTTGAATGAAAATATATAAACAAATACACTTAAATAACGTAAATTTGTATAAAATATATATGCAAGATATACATTAAATAATGTAAATGTGTATAAAAAAAAATATATAAAAAAAATAAATAGAATAATGTAAAATCGTATCAAAATAAATACAGAGAATAACAACAAAATAATGTAAATTTGTATGAAAAGAAAGATGCAAAATTCCCATAAAATAGCGCATTTTTTCTAAAATATATATACCAAAATACACATAAAATATTTAAATTTGTATTGAAATAAATATACAAAATGCATATACAGTAAGGTAAATTTGTATTGAAAGAGATATTCAAAAATACATATAAAACAATGCAAATTTGTTTCAAAATATATATATACGAATACACATAAAATAACGTAGATTTGTATAGAAATATATATACAAAATACACATGAAATTATGTAAATACGTATAAAAATACATATGAAGTAAAGTAATTTCGTGTTAAAATAAATAAACAAAATATCATGAAAAGAATGTGTATTTGTATGAAATCAAATAATAGATAATAAATTTGTATGAAATATATATGCAAGATACACATTAAATAATGTAAATATGTATAAAAAAAAAATACAAAAAACAAATAGAATAATGTAAAATCGTATCAAAATAAATACACCGAATATTAATAAAATAATGTAAATTTGAATGAAAATAAAGATGCAAAACTCCCATCAAATAGCGCATTTCTTATAAAAATATATGTACCAAATATACATAAAATATTTAAATTTGTAATACACATAAAAAAATTAGATTTGTATTAAAATAAATATATAAAAAACACATACAATAAGGTAAATTTGTATTGAAATAGATATGCAAAATACGTATAAAGCAAAGTAAATTTGTTTCAAAATATGTATACGAATACACATAAAATAACGTAGATTTCTATAAATATATATATTCAAAATACACATAAAATTAAGTAAATACGTAAAAAAAATGTATACAAAATAAACATAAAATAATGTAAATTCGTATCAAAATAAATAAACAAAATACCAATAAAAGAATGTGTATTTGTATAAATATAAATATACAAAATACACATAAAATAACGTAAATTTATATAAAACTATATACAAAAATACACAGAAGTAATTAAATTTGTATGAAAATATATACAAAATACACACAAAATAAGCTAAATTTGAATTGAAATATATGTACAAAATACATGAAATAAAGTAAATTTGTATCAAAATATTTATACAAATACACATATAATAATGTAAATTTGTATGAAAATATATAAACAAAATACACATTAAATAATGTAAATACGTATAAAAAAATGTGTACAAAATACACATATAATCATGTAATTCGTATCAAAATAAATAAACAAAATACCAATAAAATAGTATAAATTTGTATGAGTAAACGTGTATGTTGCATATTTTTTCAATACAAATTTACCTTATTATATACGCATTTTGTATATTAATTTTAATACAAATTTAATTGTTCGATGTGTATTTTTGTATCTGTATTTTTATAAACATATGCTTTATTTTTTGGGTATTTCGCATCTTTATTTTCATACAAATTTACATTACTTTATTGATGTTCTGCTCATTCATTTTGATACGTATTGACATTATTCTATGTGTATTTTGTATATATTTTTCATACAAATTTACGTTATTTTATGTGTATTTGTTTATGTATTTTGACACAAATTTACAATATCTTATGGCTATTTTGTATATACATTTCAAAAGAAATTTACCTAGTTTTATGTGTATTTTGTATATCTATTTTCATACAAACTTAAATTATTTCTATGTATTTTTGTATATATTTTAATATAAATTTTAGTTATGTTATGTGTATTTTGTAAATTTATTTTCATTCAAATATATATTATTTTATTGGTGTTTTGTTGATTTATATTGATACGAATTTACATTATTTTATATGTACTTTGTATATATATATTTATAATCTTTTACATTATTTAATATTTATTTTTAATATATATTTTATACAAATTCATATATTTAATGTGTATTTGTATATATATTTTCATATAAATTTACATTATTTTATGTGTATTTTGTACATATATTTTATTACAAATCTACCTTATTTTATGTTTATTTTGTATATGTATTTTGTATATTTATATTTATCCAAATACACATTCTTTTATTGGTATTTTGTTTATTTATTTTAAATCGAATTTACATTATTTTATGTGTATTTTGTATACATTTTTTTATACGTATTTACTTAATTTTATGTGTATTTTGTATATATATTTTTATAGAAATCTACGTTTTTTTATTTGTATTCGTATATATATTTTGAAACAAATTTACATTGTTTTATATGTATTTTTGCATATCTCTTTCAATACAAATTTACCTTATTGTATGCATTTTGTATATTTATTTCAATACAAATTTAAATATTTTATGTGTATTTTGGTATATATTTTTATAAGAAATGCGCTATTTTATGGGAATTTTGCATCTTTATTTTCATACAAATTTATATTATTTTAATAATATTCGGTGTATTTATTTTGATACGATTTTACATTATTCTATTTGTTTTTTGTATATACTTTTTTATACATATTTACATTATTTAATGTGTATCTTGCATATATATTTTATACAAATTTATTATGTATTATCTATTTTCATACAAATACACATTCTTTTAATGATATTTTGTGAATTTATTTTGACACGAATTTACATTATTTAATATGTATTTTGTATATATATTTTTATACGTATTTACATAATTTCATATGTATTTTGTATATATATTTCTATAGAAATCTACTTTATTTTATATGTATTCGTATATATATTTTGAAACAAATTTACATAGTTTTATATGTATTTTTGAATATGTCTTTTAATACAAATTTACCTTACTGTATATGCATTTTGTATATTTATTTCAATACAAATTTAAATATTTAATGTGTATTTTGGTATATATATTTTTATAAAAAATGCGATAATTTTTGGGAATTTTGCATCTTTATTTTCATACAAATTTACATTATTTTATTGATATTCTGTGTATTTATTTTGATACGATTTTACATAATTCTATTTGTTTTTTGTATATATTTTTTATACACAGTTACATTATTTAATGTGTATCTTACATATATATTTTATACAAATTTACGTTATTTTAAGTGTATTTGTTTATATATTTTCATTCAAATTTACATTATTTGATTTGTATTTTGTATATGTATTTCAATACAAATTTAACTAATTTTATGTGTATTTTGTATATTTCTTTTCAAACAAATTTAAATTATTTTTGTGTATTTTTGTATATAGTTTTATACAAATTTAGGTTATTTTATGTACGCATTTACATTATTTAGTGTGAGTTTTGTATATATATTTTTATGCAAATTTACTTTATTTTATGTGCATTTTTGTACATATATTTTTTTAGAAATTTGCGTTATTTTATGTGTATTTGTATATGTTTTCTCATACAAATTTACATTATTTTATTGCTATTTTGTTTATTTATTTTGATACGAATGAAAATAGATATACAAAATATATATAAAATAAACTAAATTTGTATTGAAATATATATACAAAATACATAAAATAATGTAAATTTGTATGAAAATATTTTAACAGATGCGCATAAAATAACGTAAATTTGTTTTAAAATATACAAAATACACATTAAATAATGTAAATATGTATAAAAAAATATATACAAAACACAAATAGAATAATGTAAAATCGTATCAAAACAAATACACAGAATATTATTAAAACAATGTAAATTTTTATGAAAATAAAGATGCAAAATACCCATTAAATAACGCATTTTTTATAAAAATATATATACCAAAATACAAATGAAAAAATTAATTTGTATTAAAATAAATATACAAAATACACATACAATAGGGTAAATCTGTATTGAAATAGATATGCAAAATACATATAAAACAATGTAAATTTGTTTAAAAATATATATACGAATACACATAAAATAACGTAGATTTGTATAAAAATATATATACAAAATACACATAAAATGAAGTAAATACGTATAAGAAAATGTATACAAAATACACATAAAATAATGTAAACTCGTATCAAAATAAATAAACAAAATACCAATAAAAGAATGTGTATTTGTATAAATATAAATATACAAAATACACATAAAATAACGTAAATTTGTATAAAACTATACAAAAATACACAGAAGTAATTAAATTCGTATGAAAATAAATATACAAAATACAGATAAAATAAGCTAAATTTGAATTGAAATGTATATACAAAATACAATATTTTATGTGTATATTTGTATTTGTATTTAGGTTATTTTATGTGTATTTTGTATATTTTTGTATATTTGTATTTCATCCAAAATTACATTATTTTATTGGTATTTTCTTAATTTAATTCGATACGAATTTAGATTATTTCATAGGTATTTTCTATACATATTTTTATACTCATTTACATTATCTAATGTGTGTTTTGTATATATATTTTTATGCAAATTTATTTTATGTTCATTTTTGTACATATATTTTTATAGAAATTTGCGTTATTTTATGTATATAGTTTTATATAAATTTACGTTATTTTATGTGCATTTTGTATATTTATATTTATACAAATACACATTCTTTTATTGGTATATTGTTTATTTACATTTATACGAATTTACATTATTTTATGTGTATTTTGTATACATTTTTTATACGTATTTAATTAATTTTATATGTATTTTCTATATGTATTTTTATAGAAATCTACGTTATTTTATGTGTATTCGTATATATATTTTGAAACAAATTTACATTATTTTATATGTATTTTGCATATCTATTTCAATACAAATTTACCTTATTGTATGTGCATTTTGTATATTTATTTTAATACAAATTGAAATATTTTAGGTGTATTTTGGTATCAATAATTTTAAAAAAAACGTAAAATTGTATAAAAAAATATGTACAAAACACAAATAGAATAATGTAAAATCGTATCAAAATAAATACACAGAATATTAATAAAATAATGTAAGTTTGTATGAAAATAAAGAAGCAAAATACCCATAAAATAACGCATTTTTTTTATTTATAAAAATATATATACCAAAATACACATCAAAAAATTAAATTTGTATTAAAATAAATATACAAAAAACATATACAATAAGGTAAATTTGTATTGAAATAGATATGCAAAATACATATAAAACAATGTAAATTTGTTTCAAAATATATATACGAATACACATAAAATAACGTAGATTTCTATAAAAATATATATACAAAATACACATAAAATTAAGTAAATACGTATAAAAAAATGTATACAAAATACACATAAAATAATGTAAATTCCTATCAAAATAAATAAACAAAATACCAATAAAAGAATGTGTATTTGTATAAATATAAATATACAAAATACACATAAAATAACGTAAATTTATATAAAACTATATACAAAAATACACAGAAGTAATTAAATTTGTATGAAAATATATACAAAATACACACAAAATAAGCTAAATTTGAATTGAAATATATATACAAAATACATATATTTTGCATATCTATTTTCAAACAAATTTAAATTATTTTTGTATTTTTGAATATATTTATTTTTGTTATACATAGAATAATGTAAAATCGTATCAAAATAAGTACACAGAATATCAATAAAATAATTTAAATTTGTATGAAAATAAAGATGCAAAATACCCATAAGATAAAGCATATTTTTTCGTATATATATTTTGAAACAAATTTACATTGTTTTATATGTATTTTTGAATATCTCTTTCTATACAAATTTACCTTACTGTATATGCATTTTGTATATTTATTTCAATACAAATTAAAATATTTTATGTGTATTTTGGTAAATATATTTTTATAAAAAATGCGATAATTTTTGGGAATTTTGCATCTTTATTTTCATACAAATTTACATTATTTTATTGATATTCTGTGTATTTATTTTGATACGATTTTACATTATTCTATTTGTTTTTTGTATATATATTTTTTATACACATTTACATTATTTAATGTGTATCTTGCATATATATTTTATACAAATTTACGTTATTTTAAGTGTATTTGTTTATATATTTTCATTCAAATTTACATTATTTGATGTGTATTTTGTATATGTATTTCAATACAAATTTACCTAATTTTATGTGTATTTTGTATATTTCTTTTCAAACAAATTTAAATTATTTTTGGGTATTTTTGTATATAGTTTTATACAAATTTAGGTTATTTTATATACGCATTTACATTATTTTTGTGTGTTTTGTATATATATTTTTTTTGCAAATTTACTTTATTTTATGTGCATTTTTGTACATATATTTTTATAGAAATTTGCGTTATTTGAATATGTTTTCTCATACAAATTTACATTATTTTATTGCTATTTTGTTTATTTATTTTGATACTAATTACATGATTATATGTGTATTTTGTACATATTTTTTATACGTATTTACATTACTTAATGTGTATTTTGTTTATATATTTTTAAACAAATCTACGTTATTATATGTATTTGTATAAATATTTTGATACAGATTTACATTATTTTATGTATTTTGTATGTACATTTCAATTCAAATTTAGCTTATTTTAGCTGTATTTTGTATATATATTTTCATACAAATTTAATTACTTCTGTGTATTTTTGTATATAGTTTTATACAAATTTACGATATTTTATGTGTATTTTGTATATTTATATTTATACAAATACACATTCTTTTACTGGTATTTTGTTTATTTATTTTGATACGATTTTTATGTATATTTTGTATTCATTTTTTTATACGTATTTACTTCATTTTATGTGTATTTTGTATATATTTTTATAGAAATCTACGTTATTTCATATGTAATCGTATATATATTTTGAAACAAATTTACATTGTTTTATATGTATTTTGCATATCTATTTCAATACAAATTTACCTTATAGTATGTGCATTTTTTATATTTATTTTAATACAAATTTTAATATTTTATGTGTATTTTGGTATATATATTTTTATAAAAAATGCGTTACAAATTTACATTATTTTATTAATATTCTGTGTATTTATTGTTGATACGATTTTACATTATTCTATTTGTGTTTTGTATATATTTTTTATACATATTTACATTATTTAATGTGTATTTTGTATATATATTTGATACAAATTTACGTTATTTTAAGTGTATATGTTTATATATTTTCATTCAAATTTCCATTATTTTATGTGTATTTTGTATATGTATTTCAATACAAATTTACCTAATTTTATGTGTATTTTGTATATTTATTTTCATACAAATTTAAATTATTTTTGTGTATTTTGTATATAGTTTTATACAAACTTAGGTTATTTTATGAGTATTTTGTATATCTATTTTCATACAAATACACATTCTTTTATTGATATTTTGTTTATTTATTTTGACGAGAATTTAAATTATTTAATGTGTATTTTGTATATATATATTTTTATACGTATTTACATCATTTCATGTGTATTTTGTATATATATTTCTATAGAAATCTACGTTATTTTATGTGTATTCGTATATAGATTTTTAAACAAATTTACACTTTTATGTGCATTTTGTATATTTTTTCAATACAAATTTACCTTATTGTACGTGCATTTTTAATACACATTTAATTATTCTATGTGTATTTTTGTATATGTATTTTTAAAAAAATATGCTTTATTTTATGGGTATTTTGCATCTTTATTTTCATACAAAATTACATTATTTTATTGATATTCTGTGTATTTATTTTGATACGATTTTACATTATTCTATGTATATTTTGTATATCTATTTTATACAAATGTACGTTAATTTATGTGAATTTGTTTTCATTTAATACAAATTTACATTATTTTATGTGTATTTTGTACATGTATTTAAATACAAATTTAACTAATTATATGTGTATTTTGTATATCTATTTTCATACAAATTTATATTTATTTTTTTGTTATTTTGTATATATTTTTATTCAAATTTTCGTAATTTTATGTGTATTTTGTATATTTATTTTCCTACAAATATACGTTCTTTTTTCGGAATTTTGTTTATTTATTTTGATACAAATTATATTTTTTATAGGTGTATTTGATATATATATTTTTATACTTATTTACATAATTTTATATGTATTTTGAATACATATTATCATAGAAATTTACTCTATATGTTTACACAAAAAAACACAAAAATAATTTAAATTTGTATGAAAATAAATATACAAAATACACATAAAATTAGGTAAATTTGTATTTAAATACATATACAAAATACACTTAAAATAATGTAAATTTGAATGAAATTATATAAACAAATACACTTAAAATAACGTTAATTTGTATAAAATATATATAAAAAATACACATTAAATAATGAAAATATGTATAAAAAAATATATACAAAACACAAATTGTATAATATAAAATCGAATCAAAATATACACAGAATATTAATAAAATAATGTACATTTGTATGAAAACTAAGATGCAAAATACCTATAAAATATCGCATTTTTTATAAAATTATATATACCAAAATACACATAAAATATTTGAATTTGTATTAAAATATATATACAAAATGCACATACAATAAGGTAAATTTGTATTGAAATAGATATGCAAAATGCATATAAAACAATGTAAATTTGTTTCAAAATATATATACGAATATACATAAAATAATGTAGATTTCTATAAATATATATATACAAAATACAAATAAAATTAAGTAAATACGAATCAAAAATGTATACAAAATACAAATAAAATAATGTAAATTCGTATAAATATAAATAAACAAAATACCAATAAGAGAATGTGTATTTGTATAAATATAAATACACAAAATGCACATAAAATAACGTAAATTTGTATAAAACTATATACAAAAATACACAGAAGTAATTAAATTTGTATGAAAATAGATATTCAAAATACAAACAAAATAAGCTAAATTTGAATTGAAATATATATACAAAATACATAAAACAAAGTAAATTCATTTAAAAATATTTTTAACAAATACACATATAATAACGTAAATTTGTAAAAAAATATATAAACAAAATACACATTAAGTAATGTAAATACGTATAAAAAATATTTACAAAATACACAAATAATCAAGTCATTCGTATCAAAATAAATAAACAAAAAACTAATTAAATAATGTAAATTTGTATGAGAAAACATATACAAAATACACATAAAATAACGTTTTAAGTTTCTATAAAATATATGTACAAAATGCACATAAAATTAGTTTGCATAAAAAATACATACAAAACACACATTAGATAATGTAAATGAGTATAAAATATGTATACAAAATACCTATGAAATAATCTAAATTCGTATCGAGTTAAATTAAGAAAATAACAATAAAATAATGTAATTTTGGATGAAAATATATATAGAAAACACATAAAATAACCTAAATACAAATACAAATATACACATTAAATAATTTAAAATTGAATGAAATAAATATACAAAATAAACATAAAATAAGGTAAATTTGTAATAAAATATATGTAAGAATACACATAAAATAATATCAATTTGTATGAAAATATATATACAAATACACATAAAATAACATGAATTTGTATAAAATTTGTTTCAAAATATATACGAATACACACAATAAAATAACGTAAATTTTATGAAAATGTATATATAAAATACACATAAAATAGTTTAAATACGTAGAAAAATATATATACAAAATACACATAAAATAATGTAAATTCGTAAAAAATTAAATACACAAAATTCCAATAAAAGAATGTATATTTGTAGGAAAATATATATACAAAAAACAAATAAAATAACTAAAATTTGTATAAAAATATATACAAAAATACACAAAAATAATTTAAATTTGTTTGAAAATAGATATGCAAAATACACATAAAGTTAGGCAAATTTGTATTAAAATACATATACAAAACTCACATAAAATAATGTAAATTTGTATGAAAATATATAAATAAATACATATAAAATCACGTAAATTTGAATAAAAAAAAAAAAATCTATATATATATATATATATATATATATATATATATATATATATATATATATATATATATATA
The DNA here is from genome assembly GCF_024679095.1 of Eriocheir sinensis. Classification (NCBI taxonomy): domain Eukaryota; kingdom Metazoa; phylum Arthropoda; class Malacostraca; order Decapoda; family Varunidae; genus Eriocheir; species Eriocheir sinensis. The sequence continues at coordinate 177,391 of NW_026111593.1, forward strand.
TATATATATATATATATATATATATATATATATATATATATATATATATATATATATATATATATATAAAAAATATACATTAAATATTTTAAATATGTATAAAAATATATTATATTATATATATTTTTATTGATATTTGCGTTATTTATGTGTATTTTGTATTTGTTTTCTCATAGAAATTTACATTATTTTATTGGTATTTTGACTATTTATTTTGATACGAATTACTTGATTATTTGTGTATTTTTTACATTTTTTTTATACGTATTTACATTATTTAATGTGTATTTTGTTTATATATTATTATACAAATTTACGTTATTATATGTGTATTTGTATAGGTATTTTGATACAAATTTACATTATTTTATGTATTTTGTATATATATTTCAATTCAAATTTAGCTTATTTTATGTGTATTTTGTATATCTATTTATTTTAATACAAAATCAAATATTTTATGTTTTTTCGTATATATATTTTTATAAAAAATGCGTTATTTTATGGGTATTTTGCATCCTAATTTTCATACAAATTTACATTATTTTATTAATATTTTCTGTATTTATTTTGATACGATTTTACATTATTTTATTTGTGTTTTGTATATATTTTTTTATACATATTTACATTATTTAATGTTTTTTTTGTATATATATTTGATACAAATTTACGTTATTTTAAGTGTATTTGTTTATGTATTTTCATTCAAATTCACATTATTTTATGTGTATTTTGTATATGTATTTCAATACAAATTTACCTAATTTTATGTGTATTTTGTATATTTATTTTCATACAAATTCAAATTATTTTTGTGTATTTTTGTATATAGTTTTATACAAATTTATGTTATCTTATGTGTATTTTGTATATTTATTTTCATACAAATACACATTCTTTTATTGATATTTTGTTTATTTATTTTGACGCGAATTTACATTTTTTAATGTGTATTTTGTATATATATTTATACGTATTTACATCCTTTCATGTGTATTTTGTATATTTATAAAAAATGCGTTATTTTATGGGTATTTTGCATCTTTATTTTCATACAAATTTACATTATTTTATTTACATTCTGTGTATTTATTATGATACGATTTTACATTATTCTATTTGTGTTTTGTATATATATTTTTTATACATATTTACATTATTTAATGAGTATTTTGTATATATATTTTATACAAATTTACGTTAAGTGTATTTGTTTATATATTTTCATTCAAATTTACATTATTTTATGTGTATTTTGTATATGTATTTCTATACAAATTTACCTAATTTTATGTGTATTTTGTATATTTTTTTTCATACAAATTTAATTTATTTTTGTGTATTTATATATATAGTTTTATACAAATTTACGTTATGTTATGTGTATTTTGTATATGTATCTTCATACAAATACAAATTCTTCTATTGATATTTTCCTTATTTATTTTGACACGAATTTACATTATTTAATGTGTATTTTGTATAGATATTTTTATACGTATTTACATCATTTCATGTGAATTTTGTATATATATTCCTATAGAAATCTACGTTATTTTATGTGTATTCGTATATATATTTTGAAACAAATTTACATTGTTTTATATGTATTTTGCATATCTATTTCAATACAAATTTACCTTATTGTATGTGTTTTTTATATATTTATTTTAATTCAAATTTAATTTTTTTATGTGTATTTTGGTATATATATTTTTTATAAATAAAAAAAAAGCGTTATTTTATGGGTATTTTGCCTCTTTATTTTCATACAAATTTACATTATTTTATTAATATTCTGTGTATTTATTTTGATACGATTTTACATTATTCTATTTGTGTTTTGTACATATTTTTTTATACAAATTTACGTTATTTTAAGTGTATTTGTTTATGTATTTTCATTCAAATTTACATTCTTTTATGTGTATTTTGTGTATGTATTTCAATACAAATTTACCTAATTTTATGTGTATTTTGTATATTTATTTCCATACAAATTTAAAATATTTTTGTGTATTTTTGTATATAGTTTGATACAAATTTAGGTTATTTTATGTGTATTTTGTATATCTATTTTCATACAAATACACATTCTTTTATTGATATTTTGTTTATTTATTTTGACGCGAATGATGTAAATACGTATAAAAATATATATACAAAATACACATTAAATACTGTAAATTCGCCTCAAAACAAAATAAACAAAATATCAATAAAAGAATGTGTATTTGTATGAAAATAGATATACAAAATACACATAAAATAACCTAAATTTGTATCAAACTATATACAAAAATAAACAAAAATATTTTAAATTTGTATGAAAATAAATATACAAAATACACATCAAAAAAATTAATTTGTATTAAAATAAATATACAAAAACACATACAATAAGGTAAATTTGTATTGAAATAGATATGCAAAATACATATAAAACAATGTAAATTTGTTTCAAAATATATATACGAATACACATAAAATAACGTAGATTTCTATAAAAATATATATACAAAATACACATAAAATGAAGTAAATACGTATAAAAAAATGTATACAAAATACACATAAAATAATGTAAATTCGTATCAAAATAAATAAACAAAATACCAATTAAAGAATGTGTATTTGTATAAATATAAATATACAAAATACACATAAAATAAAGTAAATTTATATAAAACTATATACAAAATTACACAGAAGTAATTAAATTTGTATGAAAATATATACAAAATACACACAAAATAAGCTAAATTTGAATTGAAATATATATATACAAAATACATGAAATAAAGTAAATTTGTATCAAAATATTTATACAAATACACATATAATAACGTAAATTTGTATGAAAATATATAAACAAAATACACATAAAATAATGTAAATACGTATAAAAAAATATGTACAAAATACACATATAATCATGTAATTCGTATCAAAATAAATAAACAAAATACCAATAAATTAATATAAATTTGTATGAGTAAACGTGTATGTTGCATATTTTTTCAATACAAATTTACCTTATTATATACGCATTTTGTATATTAATTTTAATGCAAATTTAATTATACATATAAACAATGTAAATTTGTTTCAAAATATATATACGAATACACATGAAATAAGGTAGATTTCTATAAAAATATATATACAAAATACACATAAAATTAAGTAAATACGTATAAAAAATGTATACAAAATACACATAAAATAATGTAAATTAGTATCAAAATAAATAAACAAAATACCAATAAAAGAATGTGTATTTGTATAAATATATATATACAAAATACACATTAAATAATATAATTTTTTTTAAAACTATACAAAATACACATGAAATGATGTAAATACGTATAAAAATATATATACAAAATACACATTAAATAAAGTAAATTCGCGTCAAAATAAATAAACAAAATATCAATAAAAGAATGTGTATTTGTATGAAAATAGATATACAAAATACACAAAAAATAACCTAAATTTGTATCAAACTATATACAAAAATACACAAAAATATTTTAAATTTGTATGAAAATAAATATACAAAATACACATAAAATTAGGTAAATTTTTATTGAAATACATATACAAAATACACATAAAGTAATGTAAATTTGAATGAAAAGACATAAACAAATACACTTAAAATAACGTAAATTTGTATAAAAAAATATATACAAAACACAAATAGAATAATGTAAAATCGTAGCAAAATAAATACACAGAATATTAATAAAATAATGTAAATTTGTATGAAAATAAAGAGGCAAAATACCCATAAAATAACGCATTTTTTTTATTTATAAAAATATATATACCAAAATACACATAAAAAATTAAATTTGAATTAAAATAAACATATAAAAAACACATACAATAAGGTAAATTTGTAGTGAAATAGATATGCAAAATAAATATAAAACAATGTAAATTTGTTTCAAAATATATATACGAATACACATAAAATAACGTAGATTTCTATAAAAATATATATACAAAATACACATAAAATGAATTAGATACGTATAAAAAAATGTATACAAAATACACATAAAATAATGTAAATTCGTATCAAAATAAATATACAAAATACCAATAAAAGAATGTGTATTTGTATAAATATAAATATACAAAATACACATAAAATAACGTAAATATATATAAAACTATATACAAAAATACACAGAAGTATTTTAATTTGTATGAAAATAGATATACAAAATAAGGTAAATTCGTTTCAAATTCAAAAAACAAAATTCAGATAAAAGAACGTATATTTGTAGAAAAAATAAATATACAAAACACACATCAAATAACGAAAATTTGTATGAAAATATATAAAAAAATAAACAAAAATAATTTCAATTTGTATGAAAATAAATATACAAAATACACATGTATTTTGTATATCTATTTTCACACAAATTTAATTACTTTTGTGTATTTTTGCATATAGTATTATATAAATTTACGTTATTTTATTTGTATTTTGTATATTTATATTTATACAATACACATTCTTTTATTAGTATTTTGTTTATTTATTTTGATACGAGTTTACATTATTTTATGTGTATTTTGTATACCTTTTTTTATACGTATTTACTTCATTTTATGTGTATTTTGTATATTTATTTTCATAGAAATCTACGTTATTTTATGTGTATTCGTATATATGTTTTGAAAAAAATTTACATGGTTTTATATGTATTTTGCATATCTATTTCAATACAAATTTACCTTATTGTATATGCATTGTATGTGTAGATTTCTATAAAAATATATTCAAAATACACATAAAATGAAGTAAATACGTATAAAAAAATGAATACAAAATACACATAAAAATCGTATCAAAATAAATAAACAAAATACCAGTAAAAGAATGTGTATTTGTATCAATATAAATATACAAAATGCACATAAAATATCGTAAATTTGTATAAAACTACATACAAAAATACACAGAAGTAATTAAATTTGTATGAAAATATATATACAAAATACAGCTAAAATAAGCTAAATTTGAATTGAAATGTACATACAAAATACATAAAATAATGTAAATCTGTATCAAAATATTTATACAAATACATATAATAACGTATATTTGTTTAAAAATATATAAACAAAATACACATTAAGTAATGTAAATACGTATAAAATATATGTACAAAATACACATATAATCATGTAATTCGTATCAAAATAAATAAACAAAATAGCAATAAAATAATGTAAATTTATATGAGAAAACATATACAACTAACGCAAATTTCTATAAAAATATATGTACAAAAATGCACATAAAATAAAGTAAATTTGCATAAAAATATATATACAAAACACACACTAAATAATGTAAATGCGTACATAAAATAACCTAAATTTGTATAAAACTATATACAAAAATACACAAAAATAATTTAAATTTGTTTGAAAAGAAATATACAAAATACACATAAAATTAGGTAAATTTGAATTGAAATACATATACAAAATACACATATAATAATGAAAATTTGAATGAAAATATATAAACAAATACACTTAAAATAACGTAAATTTGTATAAAATATATATGCAAGATACACATTAAATAATGTAAATGTGTATAAAAAATATATACAAAAAACAAATAGAATAATGTAAAATCGTATCAAAATAAATACACAGAATATCAATAAAATAATGTAAATTTGTATGAAAAGAAAGATGCAAAATTCCCAGAAATTACAGCATTTTTTATAAAAATATATATACCAAAATACACATAAAATATTTAAATTTGTATTGAAATAAATATACAAAATGCATATACAGTAAGGTAAATTTGTATTGAAAGAGATATTCAAAAATACATATAAAACAACGTAAATTTGTTTCAAAATATATATACGAATACACATAAAATAAAGTAGATTTCTATAGAAATATATATACAAAATACATATGAAATTATGTGAATACGTATAAAAATATATATACAAAATACATATCAAATAATGTAAATTCGTGTCAAAATAAATAAACAAAATATCATGAAAAGAATGTGTATTTGTATGAAAATAGATAATAGATAATAAATTTGTATAAAATATATATGCAAGATACAAATTAAATAATGTAAATATGTATAAAAAAGTATATACAAAAAACAAATAGAATAATGTAAAATCGTATCAAAATAAATACACAGAATATTAATAAAATAATGTAAATTTGTATAAAAATAAAGATGCAAAATTCCCGTTAAACAGCGCATTTCTTATAAAAATATATATACCAAAATACACATAAAATATTTAAGTTTGTATTGAAATAAATATACAAAATGCACATACAATAAGGTAAATTTGTATTGAAAGAGATATGCAAAAATACATATAAAACAATGTAAATTTGTTTCAAAATATATATACGAATACAAATAAAAAAACGTAGATTTCTATAAAAATATATATACAAAATACACATAAAATTAAGTAAATACGTATAAAAAAATGTATACAAAATACACATAAAATAATATAAATTCGAATTAAAATAAATAAACAAAATACCAATAAAAGAATGTGTATTTGGATAAATATAAATATACAAAATACACATACAAAATAAATCTAAAATAAGGTAGATTTAAAAAAAAATATATGTACAAAATACACATAAAATAATGTAAATTTATATGAAAATATATATACAAATACACATATAATACCAAGAATTTGTATAAAAATATATATTCAAAATAAATATTAAATAATGTAAAAGCGTATAAAAATATATATACAAAGTACATATAAAATAAACTAAATTCGTATCAATATAAATCAACAAAACAAATTTACATTGTTTTATATGTATTTTGCATATCTATTTCAATACAAATTTACCTTATTGTGTGTGCATTTCGTATATTTATTTTAATACAAATTCAAATATTTTATGTGTGTTTTGGTATATATATTTTTATAAAAAATGCGCTATTTTGGGGGTATTTTGCATATTAATTTTCATACAAATTTACATTATTTTATTAATATTCTGTTTATTTATTTTGATACGATTTTACATTATTCTATTTGTGTTTTGTATATATTTTTGTATACATATTTACATTATTTAATGTGATTTTATATATATATTTTAAACAAATTTACGTTAATTTAAGTGTATTTGTATATATATTTTAATTCAAATTTACACTATTTGATGTGTATTTTGTAAATGTATTTAAATACATTGTTTATATATTTTCATATAGATTTACATTATTTTATGAGTGTTTTGTATACGTATTTCAATCCAAATTTGCCTAGTTTTGTGTGTATTTTGCCTATCTATTTTCAAACAAATTTAAATTATTTTTGCGTATTTTTGAATAAATTTTTATACAAATTTTAGTTATTTTTTTTGTATTTTGTATATATATTTTCCTACATATATACATTCTATTATTGCAATTTTGTTTATTTATTTTGATACGAATTTCCATTACTTTATGTGTATTTTGTATATATATGTTTCTACGTATTTACATTATTTTATGTGTATTTTGGATATATATTTTCATAAAAATTTACGTTATTTTATTGTGTGCTCTCGTATATATTTTGATACAAATTTTATACAAATTCATGTTATTTTGTGTGTATTTGAATACATATTTTCATTCAAATTTAAATTATTTTATGTGTATTTTTACATATATTTCATTACAAATTTACCTTATTTTATGTTTGTTTCATATATTCATTTCATGCAATTTTAAATTATTTTATGTGTATATTTGTATTTGTATTTAGGTTATTTTATTTGTATTTTCTATATACATTTTCATCCAAAACTACATTATTTTATTGGTATTTTATTAATTTAATTCCATACGAATTTAGATTATTTCAAAGGTATTTTTTATACATTTTTTTATACGCATTTACATTATTTAATGTGTGTTTTGTATATATATTTTGATGCAAATTTACTTTATTTGATGTGCATTTTTGTACATATATTTTTAAAGAAATTAGCGTTATTTTATATGTATTTTGTATATGTTTTCTCATACAAATTTACATTATATTATTGGTATTTTGTTTATTTATTTTGATACGAATTACATGATTATATGTGTATTTTGTATATATATATATATATATATATATATATATATATATATATATATATATATATATATATATATATATATATATATATATATATATATATATATATATATATATATATATATATATATATATATATATATATATATATATATATATATATATATATATATATATATATATATATATATATATATATATATATATATATATATATATATATATATATATATATTTCAATTCAAATTTAGTTTATTTTATGTGTATTTTGTATATCTATTTTCATACAAATTTAACTACTTTTGTGTATTTTTGTATATAGTTTTATATAAATTTACGATATTTTATGTGTATTTTGTATATTTATTTTTATACATATACACATTTTTTTATTGGTATTTTGTTTATTTATTTTGATACGAATTTACATTATTTTATGTGTATTTTGTGTACATTTTTTTATACGTATTTACTTCATTTTATGTGTATTTTGTATATATATTTTTATAGAAATCTACGTTATTTTATGTGTATTCGTATATATATTGTGAAACAAATTTTACATTGTTTTATATGTATTTTGCATATCAATATAAATTTACCTAATTGTATGTGCATTTTGTATTTTTATTTTAATACAAATTTTAATTTTTTATATGTCTTTTGGTATATATATTAAAAAAAAATATGCGTTATTTTATGGATATTTTGCTCCTTTATTTTCATACAAATTTACATTATTTTATTAATATTCTGTGTATTTATTTTGTTACGATTTTACATTATTCTATTTGGGTTTTGTATATATTTTTTTATACATATTTACATTACTTAATGTGTATTTTGTATATATATTTTATACAAATTTACGTTATTTTAAGTGTATTTGTTTATATATTTTCATTCAAATTTACATTATTTTATGTGTATTTTGTAAATGTATTTGAATACAAATTTACCTAATTTTTTGTGTATTTTGTATACTTTTTTTCAAACAAATTTTAATTATTTTTGTGTATTTTTGTATATAGTTTTATACAAATTTACGTTATTTTATGTGTATTTTGTATATCTATTTTCATACAAATACAAATTCTTTTATTGATATTTTGTTTATTTATTTTGACACGAATTTACATTATTTAATGTCTATTTTGTATATATATTTTTATACGTATTTACAGCATCTCAAGTGTATTTTGTATATATATTTCTATAGAAATCTGCGTTATTTTATGTGTATTCGTATATATATTTTGAAACAAATTTACTCTGTTTTATGTGTATTTTGCATATTTTTTTTAATAAAAATTTACCTTATTGTATGTGCATTTTCTATATTAATTTTACTACATATTTAATTATTGAATGTGTATTTATGTATATGTATTTTTATAAAAATATGCTTTATTTTATTGGTATTTTGCATCTTTATTTTCATACAAATTTACATTATTTTATTGATATTTTGTGTATTTATTTTGATACGATTTTACATTATTTTCTATGTGTATTTTGTATATATATTTAATACAAATGTACGTTATTTTATGTGTATTTGTTTTCATTTAATACAAATTTTCATTATTTTATGTGTATTTTGTATATCAATTTTCATATAAATTGAAATTATTTTTGTTTTTTTTGTATATATTTTTATACAAATTTTCGTTATTTTATGTGTATTTTGTATATTTATTTTCCTACAAATATACGTTCTTTAACGGAATTTTGATTGTTTATTTTGATACGAATTTACATTATTTTAGGTGTATTTGGTATATATATTTTTATACTATTTACATCATTTTATATGTATTTTCTATGTATATTTTCATAGAAATTTACTCTATTTTATGTGTATTCGTATATATATTTTGATACAAATTTACATTATTGATGTGTATTTTGCATATGTATTTCAATACAAATTTACTTTATTGTATATGCATTTTGTATATTTATTTCAATACAAATTTAATTATTTCATGTGTATTTTTTTATATATATTTTTATGCATATATGCGTTATTATATGGGTATTTTGCATCTTTATTTTCATACAAATTTAAATTATTTTATTGATATTCTGTTTATTTATTTTGATACGATTTAACATTATTCTATGTGTATTTTGTATAACTATTTTTATACATATTTACATTATTTAATGTATATTTTGTATATATATTTTATCCAAATTTACGTTATTTTATGTGTATTTGTTTATATATTTTCATACAAATTTACATTATTTTATGTGTATTTTGTATATGTATTTCAATACAAATTTGTCTAACTTTATGTGTATTTTGCATATCTATTTTCAAACAAATTTAAATTATTTTTGTGTATTTTTGTATTTATTTTTATACAAATTTTAGCTATTTTATTTGTATTTTGTATATATATTTTCCTACAAATATACAATCTTTTATTATAATTTTGTTTATTTATATTGATACGAGTTTACATTATTTTATGTGTATTTTGTATATATATTTTTCTACGTATTTACATTATTTTATGTGTATTTTGTATATATATTTTAATAAAAATTTACATTATTTTATTGTGTGTATTCCTAATTATTTTGATAAAAATTTTATACAAATTCATGTTATTTTATGTGTATTTGTATATATATTTTCATACAAATTTATATTATTTTACGGGTATTTTTACATATTTTTCATTACAAATTTACCTTATTTTATGATTATTTTGTATATTTATTTCATTCAATTTTAAATTATTTTATGTGTATATTTGTATTTGTATTTACGTAATTTTATGTGTATTTTCTATATATATTTTCATCAAAAATTACATTATTTTATTGGTATTTTCTTTATTTAACTCGATACGAATTTAGATTTTTTCATAGGTATTTTGTATACATATGTTTATACTCATTTACATTATGTAATGTGTGTTTTGTATATATTTTTTAATGCAAATTTATTTTATGTCCATTTTATTTATTTTATGTGTATTTTGTATATGTTTTCTCATAAAAATTTACATTATTTTATTGGTATTTTGTTTATTTATTTTGATACGAATTACATGATTATATGTGTATTTTGTATATATTTTTTTATACGTAATTACATTATTTAATGTGTATTTTGTTTATATATTTTTATATAAAATTTACGTAATTATATGTGTATTTGTAAAAATATTTTGATACAAATTTACTTTATTTTATGTATTTTGTACATATATTTCAATTCAAATTAATCTTATTTTGTGTGTATTTTGTATATCTATTTTCATACAAATTTAATTACTTTTGTGTATCTTTATATATTGTTTTACATAAATTTACCTTATTTTATGTGCATTTTGTATATTTATATTTATACAAATACACATAAAATAAAGTAGATTTGCATAAAAATAAATATACAAAACACACATTAAATAATGTAAATGCGTATAAAAATATGTATACAAAATACCTATGAAATAATCTAAATTCGTATCGAATTAAACTAACAAAATATAAATAAAATAATGTAATTTTTGATGAAAATATATATAGAAAATACATATAAAATAACCTAAATACAAATACATATATAAACATAAAATAATTTAAAATTGAAGAAAATAAATATTCAAAATAAACATAAAATAAGGTAAATTTGTAATGAAATATATGTAAAAATGCACATAAAATAATGTAGATTTGTATGAAAATATATATACAAATACACATAAAATAACATGAATTTGTATAAAATTTGTATCAAATTATATACGAATACACACAATAAAATAAAGTAAATTTTTATGAAAATATATATACAAAATACACATAAAATAATGTAAATACGTATAAAAATTTATATACAAAATTCACATAAAATAAAGTAAATTCGTATCAGAATAAATAGATAAAATTCCAATAAAAGAATGTATATTTGTAGGAAAATATATATAGAAAATACAAATAAAATAACTAAAATTTGTATAAAAATATATACAAAAACACACAAAAATTATTTAAATTTGTTTGAAAATAGATATGGAAAATACACATAAAATTAGGCAAATTTGTATTGAAATACATATACAAAATACACATAAAATAATGTAAGTTTGAAAGAAAATATATAAACAAATACACTTAAAATAACGTAAAATTGTATGAAATATATATACAAAATACACATTAAATAATGTAAATATGTATAAAAAAATATAAACAAAACACAAATAGAATAATGTAAAATCGTATCAAAATAAATACAGGGAATATTAATAAAATAATATAAATTTGCATGAAAATAAAGATGCAAAATACCCATAAAATAACGCATTTTTTATAAAAATATATATACCAAAAACACACATAAAATATTTGAATTTGTATTAAAATAAATATACGAAATGCACATACAATAAGGTAAATTTGTATTGAAATAGATTTGCAAAATACATATAAAACGATGTAAATTTGTTTCAAAATATATATACGAAAACACATAAAATAACGCAGATTTCTATAAAGATATATATACAAAATACACATAAAATGAAGTAAATACGTATAAAAAAATGTGTACAAAATACACATAAAATAATATAAACTCGTATCGAAATAAATAAAGAAAATACTAATAAAAGAATGTATATTTGTATAAATATAAATATACAAAATACTCAAATAAAATTATATACAAAAATACACAAAAGTAATTAAATTTGTATGAAAATAGATATACAAAATACACATAAAATAACTCATATTTAAAAAAAATATATACAAAAATAGACATAAAATAATGAAATATGTATTAAAATAAATATACAAAATACACATTCTATAAGGTAAATTTGTATTGAAATAGAAATGCAAAATACACATAAAATAATGTAAATTTGTATCAAAATAGATACAAATACACACAATAAAATAACGTAAATTTTTATGCAAATATATATACAAAATACACATAAAATAATGTAAATACGTAGAAAAATACATATACAAAATACACATAAAATAATGTAAATTCGTATCAAAATAAATATACAAAATATCTATATATGTATTTATATATATATATATATATATATATATATATATATATATATATATATATATATATATATATATATATATATATATATATATATATATATATATATATATATATATATATATATATATATATATATATATATATATATATATATATATATATATATATATATATATATATATATACAAAATGCACATACAATAAGGTAAATTTGTATTGAAAGAATATGCAAAATACACATAAAACAATGTATATTTGTTTCAAAATATATATACGAATTCACATAAAATAACGTAGATTTCTATAGAAATATATATACACAAAATAGATAAAATGACGTAAATACGTATAAAAATATATATACACAATACACATTAAATAATGTAAATTCGTGTCAAAATAAATAAACAAAATATCAATAAAAGAATGTGTATTTGTATGAAAATAGATATACAAAATACACATTAAATATTGTAAATTTGTATAAAACTCTATACAAAAATACACAAAAAATAATTTAAATTTGTATGAAAATTAATATACAAAATACACATAAAATTAGGTAAATTTGTATTGAAATACATATACAAAATACACATAAAATAATGTAAATTTGAATGAAAATATATAAACAAATACACTTAAAAAAACGTAAATTTGTATGAAATATATATATAAAATACACATTAAATAATGTAAATATGTATAAAAAAATATATACAAAAGACAAATAGAATAATGTAAAATAGTATCAAAATAAATACACAGAATATTAATAAAATGTAAATTTGTATGAAAATAAAGATGCAAAATACCCATAAAACAACGCATTTTTTATGAAAATATATATACCAAAATACACATAAAATATTTGAATTAGTATTACAATAGATATACAAAATGAACATACAATAAGGTAAATTTGTATTGAAATAGATATGCAAAATACATATAAAACAATGTAAATTTCTTTCAAAATATATATACTAATACACATAAAATAACGTAATTTCTATAAAAATATATATACAAAAAACACATAAAATGAAGTAAATACGTATAAGAAAAAGTATACAAAATACACATAAAATAATGTAAATTCGTATCAAAATAAATAAACTAAATGCCAATAAAAGAATGTGCACTTGTATAAATATAAATATACAAAATACACATAAAATAACGTAAAATTGTATAAAACTATATACAAAAATAAACAAAAAAAAAATTTGTATGAAAATAGATATACAAAAGACACATAAAATAAGCTAAATTTGAATTGAAATAAATATAGAAAATACATAAAATAATATAAATTTGTATCAAAATATATATTCAAATACACATATAATAACGTAAATTTGTATAAAAATATATAAACAAAATACACATTAAATAATGTAAATACGTATAAAAGATATGTACGTAATGTAAAAATTTATAAAATTAAAGATGCAATATACCCATAAAATAACTCATATTTAAAAAATATATATACAAAAATACACATAAAATAATTAAATTTGTATTAAAATAAATATACAAAATACACATACAATAAGGTAGATTTTTATTGAAATAGATATGCAAAAAACACATAAAATAAAGTGAATTTCTATCAAAATATATACGAATACACACAATAAAATAACGTAAATTTTTATGAAAATATATATACAAAATACACATTAAATAATGTAAATACATAGAAAAATATATATACAAAATACACATAAAATAATGTAAATTCGTATCAAAATAAATAAACAAAATTTCCTCTAAAAGAATGTATATTTGTAGGAAAATATATATACAAAATACAAATAAAATATCAAAAATTTGTATAAAAATATATACAAAAATACACAAATTTTTTTTATTTTTGTTTGAAAATAGATATGCAAAATACACATGAAATTAGGCAAATTTTTATTGAAATACATATACAAAATACACATAAAATAATGTAAATTTGTATGAAACTATATAAACAAATACACATAAGATAACGTAAATTTCCATAAAATATATGTTCAAAATATACATTAAATAATGTAAATATGTCTAAAAATATGTATACAAAATACTCAGAATAACGTAAAATCGTATCAAAATAAATAAACAGACTATCAATAAAATAATGTAAATTTGTATGAAAATAAAGATGCAAAATACCCATATAATAACGCATATTTGTTTAAAAATATATATACAAAAATACACATAAAATAATTAAATTTGTATCAAAATAAATATACAAAAGGCACATACAATAAAGAAAATTTGTATTGAAATAGATATGCGAAATACACATAAATAATGTAAATTTGTATCAAAATATATATACGAATACACATAAAATAGAGTAAATTTCTATGAAACTATATATAAAATATATATATATATATATATATATATATATATATATATATATATATATATATATATATATATATATATATATATATATATATATATATATATATATATATATATATATATATATATATATATATATATATATATATATATATATATATATATATATATATATATATATATATCAAATACACCTAAAATAATGAAAATTCGTATCAAAATCAATAAACAAAATTCCGATAAAAGAACGTACAAATTTACATTATTTTATGTGTATTTTGTACATGTATTTAAATATAAATTTTACTAATTATATGTGTATTTTGTATATCTATTTTCATACAAATTGAAATTTATTTTTTTGTTTTTTTGTATATATTTTTATTCAAATTTTCGTAATTTTATGTGTATTTTGTATATTTATTTTCCTACAAATATGCGTTCTTTTATCGGAATTTTGTTTATTTATTTTGATACGAATTTTCATTTTTTAGGTGTATTTGATATATATATTTTTATACTTATTTCCATAATTTTATATGTATTTTGAATATATATTTTCATAGAAATTTACTCTATATGTATATACAAAAAAACACAAAAATAATTTAAATTTGTATGAAAATAAATATACAAAATACACATAAAATTAGGTAAATTTGTATTGAAATACATATACAAAATACACTTAAAATAATGTAAATTTGAATGAAATTATATAAACAAATACACTTAAAATAACGTTAATTTGTATAAAATATATATAAAAATACACATTAAATAATGAAAATATGTATAAAAAAATATATAAAAAACACAAATAGTATCATATAAAATCGTATCAAAATATATACACAGAATATTAATAAAATAATGTACATTTCTATGAAAACTAAGATGCAAAATACCTATAAAATAACGCATTTTTTATAAAATAATATATACCAAAATACACATAAAATATTTGAATTTGTATTAAAATAAATATACAAAATGCACATACAATAAGGTAAATTTGTATTGAAATAGATATGCAAAAAACATATAAAACAATGTAAATTTGTTTCAAAATATATATACGAATACACATAAAATAACGAAGATTTCTATAAATATATATATACAAAATACAAATAAAATTAAGTAAATACGAATCAAAAATGTATACAAAATACACATAAAATAATGTAAATTCGTATAAATATAAATAAACAAAATACCAATAGGAGAATGTGTATTTGTATAAATATAAATATACAAAATGCACATAAAATAACGTAAATTTGTATAAAACTATATACAAAAATACACAAAAGTAATTAAATTTGTATGAAAATAGATATACAAAATACACACAAATTAAGCTAAATTTGAATTGAAATATATATACAAAATACATAAAATAAAGTAAATTTGTTTCAAAATATTTTTAACAAATACACATATAATAACGTAAATTTGTAAAAAAAATATATAAACAAAATACACAGTAAGTAATGTAAATCCGTATAAAACAAATATTTACAAAATACACAAATAATCAAGTCATTCGTATCAAAATAAATAAAAACTAATTAAATAATGTAAATTTGTATGAGAAAACATATACAAAATACACATAAAATAACGTTTTAAGTTTCTATAAAAATATATGTACAAAAATGCACATAAAATTAGTTTGCATAAAAAAATATATACAAAACACACATTAGATAATGTAAATGAGAATAAAAATATGTATACAAAATACCTATGAAATAATCTAAATTCGTATCGATTAAATTAAGAAAATAACAATAAAATAATGTAATTTTGGATGAAAATATATATAGAAAAAACACATAAAATAACCTAAATACAAATACAAATATACACATTAAATAATTTAAAATTGAATGAAATAAATATACAAAATAAACATAAAATAAGGTAAATTTGTAATAAAATATATGTAAGAATACACATAAAATAATATCAATTTGTATGAAAATATATATAAAAATACACATAAAATAACATGAATTTGTATAAAATTTGTTTCAAAATATATACGAATACACACAATAAAATAACGTTAATTTTTATGAAAATGTATATAAAAAATACACATAAAATAATTTAAATACGTAGAAAAATATATATACAAAATACACATAAAATAATGTAAATTCGTAAAAAATTAAATACACAAAATTCCAATAAAAGAATGTATATTTGTAGGAAAATATATATACAAAAAACAAATAAAATAACTAAAATTTGTATAAAAATATATACAAAAATACACAAAAATAATTTAAATTTGTTTGAAAATAGATATGCAAAATACACATAAAGCTAGGCAAATTTGTATTGAAATACATATACAAAACTCACATAAAATAATGTAAATTTGTATGAAAATATATAAACAAATACATATAAAATCACGTAAATTTGGATAAAATATATATATACAAAATATACATTAAATATTTTAAATATGAATAAAAATATATTATATTATATATATTTTTATTGATATTTGCGTTATTTATGTGTATTTTGTATATGTTTTCTCATAGAAATTTACATTATTTTATTGGTATTTTGTCTATTTATTTTGATACGAATTACATGATTATTTGTATATTTTTTACATTTTTTATACGTATTTACATTATTTAATGTGTATTTTGTTTATATATTTTTATACAAATTTACGTTATTATATGTGTATTTGTATAGGTATTTTGATACAAATTTACATTATTTTATGTATTTTGTATATATATTTCAATTCAAATTTAGCTTATTTTATGTGTATTTTGTATATCTATTTATTTTAATACAAAATCAAATATTTTATGTTTTTTCGTATATATATTTTTATAAAAAATGCGTTATTTTATGGGTATTTTGCATATTAATTTTCATACAAATTTACATTATTTTATTAATATTTTCTGTATTTATTTTGATACGATTTTACATTATTTTATTTGTGTTTTGTATATATTTTTTTTATACATATTTACATTATTTAATGTCTTTTTTTTATATATATTTGATACAAATTTACGTTATTTTAAGTGTATTTGTTTATGTATTTTCATTCAAATTCACATTATTTTATGTGTATTTTGTATATGTATTTCAATACAAATTTACCTAATTTTATGTGTATTTTGTATATTTATTTTCATACAAATTTAAATTATTTTTGTGTATTTTTGTATATAGTTTTATACAAATTTATGTTATCTTATGTGTATTTTGTATATTTATTTTCATACAAATACACATTCTTTTATAGATATTTTGTTTATTTATTTTGACGCGAATTTGCATTATTTAATGTGTATTTTGTATATATATATTTATACGTATTTACATCCTTTCATGTGTATTTTGTATCTTTATAAAAAATGCGTTATTTTATGGGTATTTTGCATCTTTATTTTCATACAAATTTACATTATTTTATTTACATTCTGTGTATTTATTATGATACGATTTTACATTATTCTATTTGTGTTTTGTATATATATTTTTTATACATATTTACATTATTTAATGAGTATTTTGTATATATATTTTATACAAATTTACGTTGTGTATTTGTTTATATATTTTCATTCAAATTTACATTATTTTATGTGTATTTTGTATATGTATTTCTATACAAATTTACCTAATTTTATGTGTATTTTGTATATTTATTTTCATACAAATTTAATTTATTTTTGTGTATTTATATATATAGTTTTATACAAATTTACGTTATTTTATGTGTATTTTGTATATGTATCTTCATGCAAATACACATTCTTTTATTGATATTTTCCATATTTATTTTGACACGAATTTACATTATTTAATGTGTATTTTGTATATATATTTTTATACGTATTTACATCATTTCATGTGTATTTTGTATATATATTTCTATAGAAATCTACGTTATTTTATGTGTATTCGTATATATATTTTGAAACAAATTTACATTGTTTTATATGTATTTTGCATATCTATTTCAATACAAATTTACCTTATTGTATGTGTTTTTTATATATTTATTTTAATTCAAATTTAATTTTTTTATGTGTATTTTGGTATATATATTTTTATAAATAAAAAAAAGCGTTATTTTATGGGTATTTTGCCTCTTTATTTTCATACAAATTTACATTATTTTATTAATATTCTGTGTATTTATTTTGATACGATTATACATTATTCTATTTCTATTCTATTTTGTTTATTTATTTTGACGCGAATGATGTAAATACGTATAAAAATATATATACAAAATACACATTAAATACTGTAAATTCGCGTCAAAATAAATAAACAAAATATCAATAAAAGAATGTGTATTGGTATGAAAATAGATATACAAAATACACATAAAGTAACCTAAATTTGTATTAAACTATATACAAAAATACACAAAAATATTTTAAATTTGTATGAAAATAAATATACAAAATACACATAAAATTAGGTAAATTTGTATTGAAATACATACACAAAATACACATAAAATAATGTAAATTTGAATGAAAATACATAAACAAATACACTTAAAATAACGTAAATTTGTATAAAAAAATATGTACAAAACACAAATAGAATAATGTAAAATCGTATCAAAATAAATACACAGAATATTAATAAAATAATGTAAATTTGTATGAAAATAAAGAAGCAAAATACCCATAAAATAACGCATTTTTTTTATTTATAAAAATATATATACCAAAATACACATCAAAAAATTAAATTTGTATTAAAATAAATATACAAAAAACACTTACAATAAGGTAAATTTGTATTGAAATAGATATGCAAAATACATATAAAACAATGTAAATTTGTTTCAAAATATATATACGAATACACATAAAATAACGTAGATTTCTATAAAAATATATACAAAATACACATAAAATGAAGTAAATACGTCTAAAAAAATGTATACAAAATACACATAAAATAATGTAAATTCGTATCAAAATAAATAAACAAAATACCAATTAAAGAATGTGTATTTGTATAAATATAAATATACAAAATACACATAAAATAACGTAAATTTATATAAAACTATATACAAAATTACACAGAAGTAATTAAATTTGTATGAAAATATATACAAAATGCACACAAAATAAGCTAAATTTGAATTAAAATATATATACAAAATACATGAAATAAAGTAAATTTGTATCAAAATATTTATACAAATACACAAATAATAACGTAAATTTGTATGAAAATATATAAACAAAATACACATTAAATAATGTAAATACGTATAAAAAAATATGTACAAAATACACATATAATCATGTAATTCGTATCAAAATAGATAAACAAAATACCAATAAAATAATATAAATTTGTATGAGTAAACGTGTATGTTGCATATTTTTTCAATACAAATTTACCTTATTATATACGCATTTTGTATATTAATTTTAATACAAATTTAATAATTCGATGTGTATTTTTGTATCTGTATTTTTATAAACATATGCTTTATTTTTTGGGTATTTTGCATCTTTATTTTCATACAAATTTACATTATTTTATTGATATTCTGCTCATTCATTTTAATACGGATTGACATTATTCTATGTGTATTTTGTATATATTTTTCATACAAATTTACGTTATTTTATTTGTATTTTTTTTATATATTTTGACACAAATTTACAATATTTTATGGGTATTTTGTATATACATTTCAAAAGAAATTTACCTAGTTTTATGTGTATTTTGTATATCTATTTTCATATAAACTCAAATTATTTCTATGTATTTTTGTATATATTTTAATACAAATTTTAGTTATGTTATGTGTATTTTGTAAATTTATTTTCATTCAAAAATATATTATTTTATTGGTGTTTTGTTGATTTATATTGATACGAATTTACAGTATTTTATATGTACTTTGTATATATATTTTTATACGCTTTTACATTATTTAATATTTATTTTGAATATATATTTTTATACAAATTCATGGTATTTTATGTGTATTTGTATATATATTTTCATATAAATTTACATTATTTTATGTGTATTTTGTACATATATTTTATTACAAATCTACCTTATTTTATGTTTATTTTGTATGTGTATTTTGTATATTTATATTTATCCAAATACACATTCTTTTATTGGTATTTTGTTTATTTATTTTGTTTCGAATTTACATTATTTTATGTGTATTTTGTATACATTTTTTTATACGTATTTACTTAATTTCATGTGTATTTTGTATATATATTTTTATAGAAATCTACGTTTTTTTATTTGTATTCGTATATATATTTTGAAACAAATTTACATTGTTATATATGTATTTTTGCATATCACTTTCAATACAAGTTTACCTTATTGTATGTGCATTTTGTATATTTATTTCAATGCAAATTTAAATATTTTATGTTTATTTTGGTATATATATTTTTTATAAGAAATGCGCTATTTTATGGGAATTTTGCATCTTTATTTTCATAAAAATTTACATTATTTTATTATTATTCGGTGTATTTATTTTGATACGATGTTATATTATTCTATTTGTTTTTTGTATATACTTTTTTATACATATTTACATTATTTAATGTGTATCTTGCATATATATTTTATACAAATTTATTATCTATTATCTATTTTCATACAAATACACATTCTTTTCATAATATTTTGTTTATTTATTTTGACACGAATTTACATTATTTGATATGTATTTTGTATATATATTTTTATACGTATTTACATAATTTCATATGTATTTTGTATATATATTTCTATAGAAATCTACTTTATTTTATGTGTATTCGTATATATATTTTGAAACAAATTTACATTGTTTTATATGTATTTTTGAATATCTCTTTCAATACAAATTTACCTTACTGTATATGCATTTTGTATATTTATTTCAATACAAATTTAAATATTTTATGTGTATTTTAGTAAATATATTTTTATAAAAAATGCGATAATTTTTGGGAATTTTGCATCTTTATTTTCATACAAATTTACATTATTTTATTGATATTCTGTGTATTTATTTTGATACGATTTTACATTATTCTATTTGTTTTTTGTATATATTTTTTTATACACATTTACATTATTTAATGTGTATCTTGCATATATATTTTATACAAATTTACGTTATTTTAAGTGAATTTGTTTATATATTTTCATTCAAATTTACATTATTTGATGTGTATTTTGTATATGTATTTCAATACAAATTTACCTAATTTTATGTGTATTTTGTATATTTCTTTTCAAACAAATTTAAATTATTTTTGTGTATTTTTGTATATAGTTTTATACAAATTTAGGTTATTTTATGTACGCATTTACATTATTTAGTGTGTGTTTTGTATATATATTTTAGGCAAATTTACTTTATTTTATGTGCATTTTTGTACATATATTTTTATAGAAATTTGCGTTATTTGTATATGTTTTCTCATACAAATTTACATTATTTAATTGCTATTTTGTTTATTTATTTTGATACGAATTACATGATTATATGTGTATTTTGTACATATTTTTTATACGTATTTACATTACTTAATGTGTATTTTGTTTACAAATCTACGTTATTATATGTATTTGTATAAATATTTTGATACAGATTTACATTATTTTATGTATTTTGTATGTACATTTCAATTCAAATTTAGCTTATTTTAGCTGTATTTTGTATATATATTTTCATACAAATTTAATTACTTCTGTGTATTTTTGTATATAGTTTTATACAAATTTACGATATTTTTTGTGTATTTTGTGTATTTATATTTATACAAATACACATTCTTTTACTGGTATTTTGTTTATTTATTTTCATACGATTTTTATGTGTATTTTGTATTCATTTTTTTATACGTATTTACTTCATTTTATGTGTATTTTGTATATATTTTTATAGAAATCTACGTTATTTTATGTGTATTCGTATATATATTTTGAAACAAATTTAGATTGTTTCATATGTATTTTTGAATATCTCTTTCAATTCAAATTTACCTTACCATATATACCAGAATACACATAAAAAAATTAAATTTGTATTAAAATAAATATATAAAAAACACATACAATAAGGTAAATTTGTATTGAAATAGATATGGAAAACACATATAAAAGTATGTAAATTTGTTTCAAAATATCTATACGAATACGAATACGAATGAAAATAGATATACAAAATATACATAAAATCAACTAAATTTTAATTGAAATACATATATAAAATATACATAAAATAATGTAAATTTGTATAAAATATATCAAAATATATATAAAATATAAATATGTTTTAAAAAAATCGTATCAAAATAAATATAGAATATTAATAAAACAATATAAATTTGTATGAAAATAAAGATAAAATACCCATTAAATAACGTAAATTTTATAAAATATATATACAAAATTCACATGAAAAAATTAATTTGTATTAAAATAAATATACAAAATACACATACAATAAGGTAAATCTGTATTGAAATAGATATGCAAAATACATATAAAACAATGTAAATTTGTTTCAAAATATAAATAAAACACATAAAATAACGTAGATTTGTATAAAATATATACCAAATACACATAGAATGAAGTAAATACGTATAATAAAATGTATACAAAATACACATAAAATAATGTAAATTCGTATCAAAATAAATAAACAAAATACCAATAAAAGAATGTGTATTTGTATAAATATAAATATACAAAATACACATAAAATAACGTAAATTTGTATAAAACTATATACAAAATTACACAGAAGTAATTAACTTCGTATGAAAATAGATATACAAAATACAGATAAAATAAGCTAAATTTGAATTGAAATGTATATACAATACACAATTTATGTGTATATTTGTATTTGTATTTAGGTTATTTTATGTGCATTTTGTATATATATTTTCATCCAAAATTTCATTATTTTATTGGTATTTTCTTAATTTAATTCGATACGAATTTAGATTATTTCATAGGTATTTTCTATACATATTTTTATACTCATTTACATTATCTAATGTGTGTTTTGTATATATATTTTTATGCAAATTTATTTCATGTTCATTTTTGTACATATATTTTTATAGAAATTTGCGTTATTTTATGTATATAGTTTTATATAAATTTACGTTATTTTATGTGCATTTTGTATATTTATATTTATACAAATACACATTCTTTTATTGGTATATTGTTTATTTACATTTATACGAATTTACATTATTTTATGTGTATTTTGTATACATTTTTTTATACGTATTTACTTATTTTTATGTGTATTTTGTATATGTATTTTTATAGAAATCTACGTTATTTTATGTGTATTCGTATATTTATTTTGAAACAAATTTACATTATTTTATATGTATTTTGCATATCTATTTCAATACAAATTTACCTTATTGTATGTGCATTTTGTATATTTATTTTAATACAAATTCAAATATTTTATGTGTATTTTGGTATCAATAATTTAAAAAAAATGCGTTATTTTATAGGTATTTTGCATCTTAATTTTCATACAAATTTGGATTATTTTATTAATATTCTGTGTATATATTTTGATACGATTTTACATTATTCTATTTGTGTTTTGTATATATTTTTTATACATATTTACATTATTTAATGTGTATTTTGTACATATATTTCATACAAATTTACGTTATTATATGTGTATTTGTTTATATATTTTCTTTCAAATTTACATTATTTTATGTGTATTTTGTATATGTATTTCAATACAAATTAACCTAATTTTATTTATTTTCATACAAATTGAAATTATTTTTCTTTATTTTTTTATATATTTTCATACAAATTTTCGTTATTTTATGTGTATTTTGTATATTTATTTTTTCTACAAATATACGTTCTTTTATCTGAATTTTGTTTATTGAATTTGAAACGAGTTTACCTTATTTTGTATATCTATTTTCATACAAATTAAAATACTTTTGTGTATTTTTGTATATAGTTTTATATAAATTTACGTTATTTTATGTGTATTTTGTATATTTATATTTATACAAATACACATTCTTTTATTGGTATTTTGTATATTTATTTTGATACGAATTTACATTATTTTATGTGTATTTTGTATACATTTTTTTATACGTATTTACTTCATTTTATGTGTATTTTTATATATATATTTTTATAGAAATCTACGTTATTTTATGTGTATTCGTATATATATTTTGAAACAAATTTACATTGTTTTATATGTATTTTGCATATCTATTTCAATACAAATTTACCTTATTGTATGTGTTTTTTATATATTTATTTTAATTCAAATTTAATTTTTTGATGTGTATTTTGGTATATATATTATTATAAATAAAAAAAATGCGTTATTTTATGGGTATTTTGCCTCTTTATTTTCATACAAATCTACATTATTTTATTAATATTCTGTGTATTTATTTTGATACGATTTTACATTATTCTATTTGTGTTTTGTATATATTTTTTTATACAAATTTACGTTATTTTAAGTGTTTTTGTTTATGTCTTTTCATTCAAATTTACATTATTTTATGTTTATTTTGTATATGTATTTCAATACAAATTTACCTAATTTTATGTGTATTTTGTATATCTATTTTCATACAAATTTAAAATATTTTTGTGTATTTTTGTATATAGTTTGATACAAATTTAGGTTATTTTATGTGTATTTTGTATATCTATTTTCATACAAATACACATTCTTTTATTGATATTTTGTTTATTTATTTTGACGCGAATTTACATTATTTAATGTGTATTTTGTATATATATTTTTATACGTATTTACATCATTTCATGTGTATTTTGTATAGTTTTAAACAAATTTATATTATTTATTGTGTATTTTGTATATATATATTTATACAAATACACATTCTTTTATTGGTATTTTGTTTATTTATTTTGATACTAATTTACATTATTTTATGTGTATTTTGTATACATTTTTTATACGTATTTACTTAATTTTATGTGTATTTTGTATATATATTTTTATAGAAATCTACCTTATTTCATGTGTATTCGTATATATATTTTGAAACAAATTTACATTGTTTATATGTATAATTAAATTTGCATTAAAATTAATATACAAAATGCGTATATAATAAGGTAAATTTGTATTGAAAAAATATGCAACATACACGTTTACTCATACAAATTTATATTATTTTATTGGTATTTTGTTTATTTATTTTGATACGAATTACATGATTATATGTGTATTTTGTACATATTTTTTTATACGTATTTACATTATTTAATGTGTATTTTGTTTATATATTTTCATACAAATTTACGTTATTATATGTGTATTTGTATAAATATTTTTATACAAATTTACTTTATTTCATGTATTTTGTATATATATTTCAATTCAAATTTACCTTTTTTTGTGTGTATTTTGTATATATTTTCATACAAATTTAATTACTTCTGTGTAATTTTGTATATAGTTTTATATAAATTTACGTTATTTTATGTGTATTTTGTATATTTATGTTTATACAAATACACATTCTTTAATTGGTATTTTGTTTATTTATTTTTATACGAATTTACATTATTTTATGTGTATTTTGTATTCATTTTTTTATACGTATTTACTTCATTTTATGTGTATTTTGTATATATATATATTTTTATAGAAATCTACGTTATTTTATGTGTATTCGTATATATATTTTGAAACAAATTTACATTGTTTTAAATGTATTTTCCATATCTATTTCAATACAAATTTACCTTATTGTATGTGTTTTTTGTATATTTATTTTAATACAAATTGAATTTTTTGATGTGTATTTTGGTATATATATTTTTATAAATAAAAAAAATGCGTTATTTTATGGGTATTTTGCTTCTTTATTTTCATAAAAATTTACATTATTTTATTAATATTCTGTGTATTTATTTTGATACGATTTTACATTATTCTATTTGTGTTTTGTATATATTTTTTTATACAAATTTACGTTATTTTAAGTGTATTTGTTTATGTATTTTCATTCAAATTTACATTATTTTATGTGTATTTTGTGTATGTATTTCAATACAAATTTACCTAATTTTATGTGTATTTTGTATATTTATTTTCATTCAAATTTGAAATATTTTTGTGTATTTTTGTATATAGTTTGATACAAATTTAGGTTATTTTATGTGTATTTTGTATATCTATTTTCATACAAATTCACATTCTTTTATTGATAATTTGTTTATTTATTTTGACGCGAGATTACAGTATTTAATGTATATTTTGTATTTACATCATTCGCGTCAAAATAAATAAACAAAATATCATTAAAATAATGTGTATTTGTATGAAAATAGTTATACAAAATACACATAAAATAACCTAAATTTGTATCAAACTATATACAAAAATACACAAAAATATTTTAAATTTGAATGGAAATAAATATACAAAATACACATAAAGTTAGGTAAATTTGTATTGAAATACATACACAAAATACACATAAAATAATGTAAATTTGAATGAAAATACATTAACAAATACACTTAAAATAACGTAAATTTGTATAAAAAAATATGTACAAAACACAAATAGAATAATGTAAAATCGTATCAAAATAAATACACAGAATATTAATAAAATAATGTAAATTTCTATGAAAATAAAGAGGCAAAATACCCATAAAATAACGCATTTTTTTTTATTTATAAAAATATATATACAAAAATACACAAAAAAATTAAATTTGAATTAAAATAAATATATAAAAAACACATACAATAAGGTAAATTTGTATTGAAATAGATATGCAAAATACATATAAAACAATGTAAATTTGTTTCAAAATATATATACGAATACACATAAAATAACGTAGATTTCTTTAGAAATATATATACAAAATACACATGAAATGATGTAAATACGTATAAAAATATATATACAAAATACACATTAAATAATGTAAACTCGTGTCAAAATAAATAAGGAAAATATCAATAAAAGAGTGTGTATTTGTATGAAGATACATATACAAAATACACATAAAATAACGTAAATTTGTATAAAACTATATATATCAATACACAAAAATAAATTAAATTTGTATGAAAATAAATATACAAAATACACATAAAATTAGGTAAATTTGTATAGAAATACATATACAAAATACACATAAAATAATGTAAATTTGAATGAAAATATATAAATAAATACACAACGTAAATTTGTATAAAATATATATACAAAATACTCATTAAATAATGTAAATATGTATAAAAAATATATATACAAAACACAAATAGAATAATGTAAAATCGTATCATAATAAATACACAGAATGTAAATAAAATAATGTAAATTTGTATGAAAATAAAGATGCAAAATACCCATAAAATAACGCATTTTTTATAAATATTCAAAATACACATGGAAGGATGTAAATACGTATAAATATATATATATATATATATATATATATATATATATATATATATATATATATATATATATATATATATATATATATATATATATATATATATATATATATATATATATATATATATACAAAATACACATTAAATAATGTAAATTCCGGTCAAAATAAATAAACAAAATATCAATAAAAGAATGTGTATTTGTATGAAAATAAATATACAAAATTCACATAAGATAACATAAATTTGTATAAAACTATATACAAAAATACACAAAAATAATTTAAATTTGTATGAAAATAAATATACAAAATACACATAAAATTAGGTAAATTTGTATTGAAATACATATACAAAATACACATAAAATAATGTGAATTTGAATGAAAATACATGAACAAATACACTTAAAATAACGTAAATTTGTATAGAAAAAATATATACAAAACACAAATAGAATAATGTAAAATCGTATCAAAATAAATACACAGAATATTAATAAAATAATGTATATTTGTATGAAAATAAAGAAGCAAAATACGCATAAAATAACGCATTTTTTTATAAAAATATATACCAAAATACACATAAAAAAATTAATTTGTATTAAAATAAATATACAAAATACACATACAATAAGGTAAATCTGTATTGTAATAGATATGCAAAATACATAAAAACAATGTAAATTTGTTTCAAAATATATATACACATAAAATATTTGAATTTGTATTAAAATAAGTATACAAAATGCACATTCAATAAGGTAAATTTGTATTGAAATAGATATGCAAAATACATATAAAACCATGTAAGTTTTTTTCAAAATATATATACGAATACACATAAAATAACGTAGATTTCTATGAAAATAAATATAGAAAATACACATAAAATGAAGTAAATACGTATAAAAAAAGGTATACAAAATACACATAAAATAATGTAAACTCGTATCAAAATAAATAAACAAAATACTAATAAAAGAATGTGTATTGTATAAATATAATTATACAAAATACAAATCAAATAACGTAAATTTATATAAAACTATATGCAAAAATACACAAAAGGAATTAAATTTTTGTGAAAATAGATATACAAAATGCATGTGTATTTTGTATATTTATTTTCATACAAATTGAAATTATTTTTGTTTATTTTTTATATATTTTCATTAAAATTTTCGTTATTTTATGTGTATTTTGTATATTTATTTTTTCTACAAATATACGTTCTTTTATCTGAATTTTGTTTATTGAATTTGAAACGAATTTACCTTATTTTGTATATCTATTTTCATACAAATTAAAATACTTCTGTGTATTGTTGTATATAGCTTTATATAAATTTACGTTATTTTATGTGTATTTTGTATATTTATATTTATACAAATACACATTCTTTTATTGGTATTTTGTATATTTATTTTGATACGAATATACATTTTTTTATGTGTATTTTGTATACATTTTTTATACGTATTTACTTCATTTTATGTGTATTTTGTATATATATTTTTTATAGAAATCTACGTTATTTTATGTGTATTCGTATATATATTTTGAAACAAATTTACATTGTTTTATATGTATTTTGCATATCTTTTTCAATACAAATTTACCTTATTGTATGTGTTTTTTCTATATTTATTCTAATACAAATTTAATTTTTTTATGTGTATTTTGGTATATATATTTTTATAAATAAAAAAAATGCGTTATTTTATGGGTATTTTGCCTCTTTATTTTCATACAAATTTACATTATTTTATTAATATTCTGTGTATTTATTTTGATACGATTTTACATTATTCTATTTGTATTTTGTATATATTTTTTTTTATACAAATATACGTTATTTTAAGTGTATTTGTTTATGTCTTTTAATTCAAATTTACATTATTTTATGTGTATTTTGTATATGTATTTCAATACAAATTTACCTAATTTTATGTGTATTTTGTATATTTATTTTCATACAAATTTAAAATATTTTTGTGTATTTTTGTATATAGT
This sequence comes from Eriocheir sinensis, assembly GCF_024679095.1. Classification (NCBI taxonomy): domain Eukaryota; kingdom Metazoa; phylum Arthropoda; class Malacostraca; order Decapoda; family Varunidae; genus Eriocheir; species Eriocheir sinensis. The sequence continues at coordinate 208,497 of NW_026111593.1, forward strand.
TTGATACAAATTTAGGTTATTTTATGTGTATTTTGTATATCTATTTTCATACAAATACACATTCATTTATAGATATTTTGTTTATTTATTTTGACGCGAATTTACAGTATTTAATGTGTATTTTGTATATATATTTTTATACGTATTTACATCATTTCATATGTATTTTGTATATATATTCCTATAGAAATCAACGTTATTTTATGTGTATTCGTATATATATTTTGAAACAAATTTACACTGTTTTATGTGTATTTTGCGTTTTTTTTCAATACAAATTTACCTTATTGTATGTGCATTTTGTATAATAATTTTAATACGAATTTAATTATTCTAAGTGTATTTTTGTATATGTATTTAAAAAAAAAAAAGCTTTATTTTATGGGTATTTTGCATCTTTATTTTCATACAAATTTAAATTATTTTATTGATATTCTGTGTACTTATTTTGATACGATCTTACATTATTCTATGTATAACAAAAATAAATACAGAATACACAAAAATAGATATGCAAAATACATATAAACAATGTAAATTTGTTTCAAAATATATAAATACATGTACAAAATACACATAAAATAATGTAAATTTGTACGTTCTTTTATCGGAATTTTATTTATTGATTTTGATACGAATTTTCATTATTTTAGGTGTATTTGATATATATATATATATATATATATATATATATATATATATATATATATATATATATATATATATATATATATATATATATATATATATATATATATATATATATATATATATATATATATATATATATATATATATATATATATACTTATTTACATAATTTTATATGTATTTTTAATAAATATTTTTATAGAAATTTACTCTATTTTATGTGTATTCGTATATATATTTTGATACAAATTTACATTATTTATGTGTATTTCGCATATGTGTTTCAATACAAATTTTCTTTATTGTATGTGCCTTTTGTATATTTATTTTGATACAAATTTAATTATTTTATGTGTATTTTTGTATATATATTTTTAAACAAATATGCGTTATTATATGGGTATTTTGCATCTTTATTTTCATACTAATTTACATTATTTTATTGATAGTCTGTTTATTTATTTTGATACGATTTTACGTTATTCTGTGTATTTTGTATACATATTTTTAGACATATTTACATTATTTAATGTATATTTTGTACATATATTTTATGGAAATTTACGTTATCTTATGTGTATTTGTTTATATAGTTTCAGACAAATTTACATTATTTTATGTGTATTTTGTATATGTATTTCACAAAAAATTTGCCTATTTTCATGTGTATTTTGCATATCTATTTTCAAACAAAATAAAAAAAAATTGTGTATTTTTGTATATATTTTTATACAAATTTTTGTTATTTTATTTGTATTTTGTATATATATTTTCCTACAAATATACATTCTTTTAGAGGATATTTTGTTTATTTATTTTGATACGAATTTACATTATTTTATGTGTATTTTGTATATATATTTTTCTATGTATTTACATTATTTAATGTGTATTTTGTATATATATTTTCATAAAAATTTACGTTATTTTATTGTGTGTATTCGTATACATTTTGATACAAATTTACTTTATGTTATGTGTTTTTTGCATATCTATTTAAAAAAAAATCTACCTTATTGTATGTGTATTTTGTATATTTATTTTAATACAAATTTAATTATTTGATGTGTATTTTTGTATATATATATTTTTTTTAAATTGAGTTATTTTATGGGTATATTGCATCTTTAATTTTATAAATTTTTACATTACGTACATATCTTTTATACGTATTTACATTATTTAATGTGTATTTTGTTTATATATTTTTATACAAATTTACGTTATTATATGTGTATTTGAATATATATTTCGATACAAATTTACATTATTTTATGTATTTCTATATTTATTTCAATTCAAATTTAGATTATTTTATGTCTTTTGTATATCTATTTTCATACAATTTGTTTTTTTTTTGTTTTTTTATATAGAGTTTTATACAATTTTACGTTATTTTATGTGTATTTTGTATATTTATATTTATACAAGTACACATTCTTTTATTGGCATTTAGTTTATTTATTTTGATACGAATTTACATTATTTTATGTGTATTTTGTATACATTTTCTTATACGTATTTACTTCATTTTATGTGTTTGTATATATATTTTTATAGAAATCTACGTTATTTTATGTATTCGTATATTTTTTGAAAGAAATTTACATTGTTTTATATGTATTTTGCATATCTATTTCAACACATTTACCTTATTGTATGTTCATTTTGTATATCTATTGTAATACAAATTTAAATATTTTATGTGTATTTTGGTATATATATTTTCATAAAAAAATGCGTTGTTTTATGGGTATTTTGCATCTTTATTTTCATACAAATTTACATTATTTTATTAATATTCTGTGTATTTATTTTGATACTATTTTACATTATTCTATTTGTCTTTTTTATATAATTTTTATACATATTTACATTATCTAATGTGTATTTTATATATATATTTCATACAAATTTACGTTTTTTTAAGTGTATTTGTTTATATATTTTCATTCAAATTTACATTATTTTATGTGTATTTTGTATATGTATTTCAATACAAATTTACCTAATTTTATGTGTATTTTGTATATTAATTTTCATACAAATTTAAATTATTTTTGTGTATTTTTGTATAGAGTTCTATACAAATTTACAATATTTAATGTGTATTTTGTATATCTATTTTCATACAAATACACATACTTTTATTGATATTTTGTTTATTTATTTTGACACGAATTTACATTTTTAAATGTGTATTGTGTATATATATTTTTATACGTATTTTGCATCTTTAATTTCATACAAATTTACATTATTTTATTAATATTCGGTGTATTTATTTTGATACAATTTTACATTAATCTATTTGTTTTTTGTTTGTATATTTTTGTGTATTTTTGTATATAGTTTTATACAAATTTAGGTTATTATATGTACGCATTTACATTATTTAATGTGTGTTTTGTATATATATTTTTATGCAAATTTACGTTATTATATGTATTTTTATAAATATTTTGATACAAATTTACATTATTTTATGTATTTTGTATATACATTTCAATTCAAATTTAGCTTATTTTATCTGTATTTTGTATATCTATTTTCATACGAATTTAATTACTTCTGTGTATTTTTGTTTATAGTTTTATACAAATTTACGTTATTTTATGTGTATTTCGTATATTTATATTTATACAAATACACATTCTTTTATTGGTATTTTGTTTATTTATTTTGATACGAATTTACATTATTTTATGTGTATTTTGTATACATTTTCTTATACGTATTTACTTCATTTTAAGTGTATTTTGTATATATATTTTTATAGAAATCTACGTTATTTTATATGTATTCGTATATATATTTTGAAACAAATTTCATTGTTTTATATGTATTTTGCATATCTATTTCAATACAGATTTACCTTATTGTATGTGTATTTTGTATATTTATTTTAATACAAATTAATTTTTTCTTGTGTATTTGGCATATTTATTTTATATAAAAATGCAATAAATTATTTTATGTATTTGTATATATTTATACAAATTTTACATTATTTTATGTGTATTTTGTATATATTTCCTACAAATTTACATTATTTTATGTAATTTTGTATATTTATTTCAATACAAAATATTATTTATGTGTATTTTGTATATATATTTTTATAAAGAATTTGCTATTTTATGGGAATATTTCTTTTCATACAAATTTACATTATTTTATTGATATTTTGTATATATATTGTTATGATTTTACATTATTATTTATTTTTTATATATATTTTTATACACATTTACATTATTTAATGTGTATTTTATATATATTTTATACAAATTTACGTTATTTTAAGTGTATTTGTTTATATTTTCATTCAAATACATTATTTTATGTATTTTGTATATGTATTTCAATACAAATTTATTTTATGTGTATTTTGTATATTTCTTTTCATACAAATTTTAAATATTTTTGTGTATTTTTGTATATAGTTTTATACAAATTTAGGTTATTTTATGTAAGCATTTACATTATTTAATGTGTGTTTTGTATATATATTTAATGCAAATTTACTTTGTTTTATGTGCATTTTTGTACATATATTTTTTTAGAAATTTGCGTTATTTTAGGTGTATTTGTATATCTTTTCTCATACAAATTTACATTATTTTATTGCTATTTTGTTTATTTATTTTGATACGAATGAAAATAGATATACAAAATATACATAAAATAAACTAAATTTGTATTGAAATATATATACAAAATACATAAAATAATGTAAATTTGTATCAAAATATTTTAACAGATGCGCATAAAATAGCGTAAATTTGTTTTAAAATATACAAAATACACCTTAAATAATGTAAATATGTATAAAAAAATATATAGAAAACAGAAATAGAATAATGTAAAATCGTATCAAAATAAATACACAGAATATTAATAAAACAATGTAAATTTGTATGAAAATAAAGATGCAAAATACCTATTAAATAACGCATTTTTTATAAAAATAAATATACCAAAATACACAAGAAAAAATTAATTTGTATTAAAATAAATATACAAAATACACATACAATAAGGTAAATCTGTATTGAAATAGATATGCAAAATACATATAAAACAATGTAAATTTGTTTCAAAATATATATACGAATACATATAAAATAACGTAGATTTCTATAAAAATATATATACAAAATACACTTAAAATGAAGTAAATACGTATAAGAAAATGTATACAAAATACACATAAAATAATGTAAATTCGTATCAAAATAAATAAACAAAATACCAATAAAAGAATGTGTATTTGTATAAATATAAATATACGAAATACACATAAAATAACGTAAATTTGTATAAAACTATAAACAAAAATACACAGAAGTAATTAAATTCGTATGAAAATAGATATACAAAATACAGATAAAATAAGCTAAATTTGAATTGAAATGTATATACAAAATACATAAAATAATGTAAATTTGTATCAAAATATTTATAAAAATACATATAATAACGTAAATTTGCATGAAAATATATATACAAAACACACATTAAATAATGTAAATGCGTACATATAATAACCTAAATTTGTATAAAACTATATACAAAAATACACAAAAATATACAAACAAAAAACAAATAGAATAATGTAAAATTGTATCAAAATAAATACACCGAATATTAATAAAATAATGTAAATTTGTATGAAAATAAAGATGCAAAATACGTATAAAAATATATATACACAATACACATTTAATAATGTAAATTCGTGTCAAAATAAATAAACAAAATATCAATAAAAGAATGTGTATTTGTATGAAAATAGATATACAAAATACACATTAAATATTGTAAATTTGTATAGAACTCTATACAAAAATACACAAAAAATAATTTAAATTTGTATGAAAATTAATATACAAAATACACATAAAATTAGGTAAATTTGTATTGAAATACATATACAAAATACACATAAAATAATGTAAATTTGAATGAAAATATATAAACAAATACACTTAAAAAAACGTAAATTTGTATGAAATATGTATATAAAATACACATTAAATAATGTAAATATGTATAAAAAAATATATACAAAAGACAAATAGAATAATGTAAAATAGTATCAAAATAAATACACAGAATATTAATAAAATAATGTAAATTTGTATGAAAATAAAGATGCAAAATACCCATAAAACAACGCTTTTTTTATGAAAATATATATACCAAAATACACATAAAATATTTAAATTTGTATTACAATAGATATACAAAATGAACATACAATAAGGTAAATTTGTATTGAAATAGATATTCAAAATACATATAAAACAATGTAAATTTCTTTCAAAATATATATACGAATACACATAAAATAACGTAGATTTCTATAAAAATATATATACAAAAAAAACATAAAATGAATTAAATACGTATAAGAAAATGTATCCGAAATACACATAAAATAATGTAAATTCGTATCAAAATAAATAAACTAAATGCCAATAAAAGAATGTGCACTTGTATAAATATAAATATACAAAATACACATAAAATAACGTAAAATTGTATAAAACTATATACAAAAATAAACAAAAAAAAATTTGTATGAAAATAGATATACAAAAGACATAAAATAAGCTAAATTTGAATTGAAATAAATATAGAAAATACATAAAATAATGTAAATTTGTATCAAAATATATATTCAAATACACATATAATAACGTAAATTTGTATAAAAATATATAAACAAAATACACATTAAATAATGTAAATACGTATAAAAGATATGTACGTAATGTAAAAATTTATAAAATTAAAGATGCAATATACCCATAAAATAACTCATATTTAAAAAAAATATATACAAAAATACACATAAAATAATTAAATTTGTATTAAAATAAATATACAAAATACACATACAATAAGGTAGATTTTTATTGAAATAGATATGCAAAAAACACATAAAATAAAGTAAATTTGTATCAAAATATATACGAATACACACAATAAAATAACGTAAATTTTTATGAAAATATATATACAAAATACACATTAAATAATGTAAATACATAGAAAAATATATACAAAATACACATAAAATAATGTAAATTCGTATCAAAATAAATAAACAAAATTTCCTCTAAAAGAATGTATATTTGTAGGAAAATATATATACAAAATACAAATAAAATAACAAAAATTTGTATAAAAATATATACAAAAATACACAAAATTTTTTTAAATTTGTTTGAAAATAGATATGCAAAATACACATGAAATTAGGCAAATTTTTATTGAAATACATATACAAAATACACATAAAATAATGTAAATTTGTATGAAACTATATAAACAAATACACATAAGATAACGTAAATTTCCATAAAATATATGTTCAAAATATACATTAAATAATGTAAATATGTCTAAAAATATGGATACAAAATACACAGAATAACGTAAAATCGTATCAAAATAAATAAACAGACTATCAATAAAATAATGTAAATTTGTATGAAAATAAAGATGCAAAATACCCATATAATAACGCATATTTGTTTAAAAATATATATACAAAAATACACATAAAATAATTAAATTTGTATCAAAATAAATATACAAAAGGCACATACAATAAAGAAAATTTGTATTGAAACACATATGCGAAATACACATAAATAATGTAAATTTGTATCAAAATATAAATACGAATACACATAAAATAGAGTAAATTTCTATAAAAATATTTATTAAAAATACATATAAAATATATATATATATATATATATATTTAATAAAAATATAATTTTATATATATATATATATATATATATATATATATATATATATATATATATATATATATATATATATATATATATATATATATATATATATATATATATATATATATATATATATATATCAAATACACCTAAAATAATGAAAATTCGTATCAAAATCAATAAATAAAATTCCGATAAAAGAACGTACAAATTTACATTATTTTATGTGTATTTTGTACATGTATTTATATATTTTGAAACAAATTTACATTGTTTATATGTATTTTGCATATCTATTTTTGTGTATTCTGTATTTATTTTTGTTATACATAGAATAATGTAAGATCGTATCAAAATAAGTACACAGAATATCAATAAAATAATTTAAATTTGTATGAAAATAAAGATGCAAAATACCCATAAAATAAAGCTTTTTTTTTTAAATACATATACAAAAATACACTTAGAATAATTAAATTCGTATTAAAATTATTATACAAAATGCACATACAATAAGGTAAATTTGTATTGAAAAAAAACGCAAAATACACATAAAACAGTGTAAATTTGTTTCAAAATATATATACGAATACACATAAAATAACGTTGATTTCTATAGGAATATATATACAAAATACATATGAAATGATGTAAATACGTATAAAAATATATATACAAAATACACATTAAATACTGTAAATTATAGTCAAAATAAATAAACAAAATATCTATATCTGATTTTGTATTTGTATGAAAATAGATATACAAAATACAATTAAAATAACCTAAATTTGTATCAAACTATATACAAAAATACACAAAATATTTTAAATTTGTATGAAAATAAATATACAAAATACACATAAAATTAGGTAAATTTGTATTGAAATACATATACAAAATACACATAAAATAATGTAAATTTGAATTAAAAGACATAAACAAATACACTTAAAATAACGTATATTTGTATAAAAAAATATATACAAAATACAAATAGAATAATGTAAAATCGTATCAAAATAAATACACAGAATATTAATAAAATAATGTAAATTTGTATGAAAATAAAGAGGCAAAATACCCATAAAATAACGCATTTTTTTATTTATAAAAATATATATACCAAAATACACATAAAAAAATTAAATTTGTATTAGAATAAATATAGAAAAAACACATACAATAAGGTAAATTTGTATTGAAAAAGATATGCAAAATACATATAAAACAATGTAAATTTGTTTCAAAATACATATACGAATACACATAAAATAACGTAGATTTCTATAAAAATATATATACAAAATACACATAAAATGAAGTAAATACGTATAAAAAATGTATACAAAATAAACATCAATAATGTATATTCGTATCAAAATAAATATACAAAATACCAATAAAAGAATGTGTATTTTTATAAATATAAATATAAAAAATACACATAAAATAACGTAAATTTATATAAAGCTATATACAACAATACACAGAAGTATTTTAATTTGTATGAAAATAGATATACACAATAAGGTAAATTCGTTTCAAATTAATAAACAAAATTCAGATAAAAGAACGTATATTTGTAGAAAATAAATATACAAAATACACATAAAATAACGAAAATTTTAATGAAATATATAAAAATAAACAAAATACTTCAATTTGTATGAAAATAAATAGACAAAATACACCTGCCTTTTGTATATCAAATTTCACACAAATTTAATTACCTTTGTGTATTTTTGCATATAGTTTTATATAAATTTACGTTATTTTATTTGTATTTTGTATATTTATATTTATACAATACACATTCTTTTATTAGTATTTTGTTTATTTATTTTGATACGAGTTTACATTATTTTATGTGTATTTTGTATACCTTTTTTTATACGTATTTACTTCATTTTATGTGTATTTTCTATATTTATTTTCATAGAAATCTACGTTATTTTATGTGTATTCGTATATATATTTTGAAAAAAACTTACATGGTTTTATATGTATTTTGCATATCTATTTCAATACAAATTTACCTTATTGAATGTGCATTTTGTATACTTATTTTAATACAAATTCAAATATTTTATGTGTATATATATTTTGAAACAAATTTACATTGTTTTTTATGTATTTTGCATATCTATTACAATACAGATTTACCTTATTGTATGTGTATTTTGTATATTTATTTTAATACAAATTAATTTTTTTATGTGTATTTTGGTATATATTTTTATAAAAAAATGCGTTATTTTATGCGTATTTTGCTTCTTTATTTTCATACAAATATACATTATTTTATTAATATTCTGTGTATTTATTTTGATACGATTTTACATTATTCTATTTGTGTTTTGTATATATATTTTTTTATACAAATTTACGTTATTTTAAGTGTATTTGTTCATGTATTTTCATTCAAATTCACATTATTTTATGTGTATTTTGTATATGTATTTCAATACAAATTTACCTAATTTTATGTGTATTTTGTATATTTATTTTCATACAAATTTAAATTATTTTTGTGTATTTTTGTATATAGTTTTATACAAATTTATGTTATCTTATGTGAATTTTGTATATTTATTTTCATACAAATACACATTCTTTTATTGATATTTTGTTTATTTATTTTGACCGGAATTTACATTATTTAATGTGTATTTTGTATATATATATATATATATATATATATATATATATATATATATATATATATATATATATATATATATATATATATATATATATATATATATATATATATATATATATATATATATATATATATATTTATACGTATTTACATCCTTCCATGTGTATTTTGAATATTTATAAAAAATGCGTTATTTTATGGGTATTTTGCATCTTTATTTTCATACAAATTTACATTATTTTATTTACATTCTGTGTATTTATTATGATACGATTTACATTATTCTATTTGTGTTTTTGTATATATATTTACATTATTTAATGAGTATTTGTATATATTTTATACAAATTTACGTTGTGTATTTATTTATATATTTTCATTCAAATTTACATTATTTTATGTATTTTGTATATGTATTTCTACAAATTTACCTATTTTATGTGTATTTTGTATATTTATTTTCATACAAATTTAATTTATTTTTTATATATTTTTATTTATGTGTATTTTTGTATATATATTTATTTATACAAATTTTACATTTATTTTATGTATATTTTGTATAACTATTTTTGTGTATTTATACATTCTTTTAATGATATTTTGTTTATTTATTTTGACGCGAATGATGTAAATACAAAATATACATTAAATACTGTAAACTCGCGTCAAAATAAATAAACAAATTATCAATAAAAGAATGTGAATTTGTATGAAAATAGATATACAAAATACACATAAAATAACCTAAATTTGTATCAAACTATATACAAAAATACACAAAATATTTCAAATTTGAATGAAAATAAATATACAAAATACACATAAAATTAGGTAAATTTGTATTGAAATACATACACAAAATACACATAAAATAATGTAAATTTGAATGAAAATACATAAACAAATACACTTAAAATAACGTAAATTTGTATAAAAAAATATATACAAAACACAAATAGAATAATGTAAAATCGTATCAAAATAAATACACAGAATATTAATAAAATAATGTAAATTTTTATGAAAATAAAGAAGCAAAATACCCATAAAATAACGCATTTTTTTTATTTATAAAAATATATATACCAAAATACACATCAAAAAATTCAATTTGTATTAAAATAAATATACAAAAAACACATACAATAAGGTAAATTTGTATTGAAATAGATATGGAAAATACATTTAAAACAATGTAAATTTGTTTCAAAATATATATACGAATACACATAAAATAACGTAGATTTCTATAAAAATATATATATATATATATAAAATACACATAAAATGAAGTAAATACGTATAAAAAAATGAATACAAAATACACATAAAATAATGTAAATTCGTATAAAAATAAATAAACAAAATACCAATTAAAGAATGTGTATTTGAATAAACATAAATATACAAAATACACATAAAATAACGTAAATTTATATAAAACTATATACAAAATTACACAGAAGTAATTAAATTTGTATGAAAATATATACAAAATACACACAAAAAAAGGTAAATTTGAATTGAAATATATATACAAAATACATGAAATAAAGTAAATTTGTATAAAAATATTTATACAAATACACATATAATAACGTAAATTTGTATGAAAATATATAAACAAAATACACATTAAATAATGTAAATACGTATAAAAAAATATGTACAAAATACACATATAATCATGTAATTCGCATCAAAATAAATAAACAAAATACCAATAAAATAATATAAATTTGTATGAGTAAACGTGTATGTTGCATATTTTTTCAATACAAATTTACCTTATTATATACGCATTTTGTATATTAATTTTAATGCAAATTTAATTATACATATAAACAATGTAAATTTGTTTCAAAATATATATACGAATACACATGAAATAAGGTAGATTTCTATAAAATATATATACAAAATACACATAAAATTAAGTAAATACGTATAAAAAATGTATACAAAATACACATAAAATAATGTAAATTAGTATCAAAATAAATAAACAAAATACAAATAAAAGAATGTGTATTTGTATAAATATATATATACAAAATACACATTAAATAATATAAATTTGTTTAAAACTATACAAAATACACATGAAATGATGTAAATACGTATAAAAATATATATACAAAATACACATTAAATAATGTAAATTCGCGTCAAAATAAATAAACAAAATATCAATAAAAGAATGTGTATTTGTATGAAAATAGATATACAAAATACACATAAAATAACCTAAATTTGTATCAAACTATATACAAAAATACACAAAAATATTTTAAATTTGTATGAAAATAGATATACAAAATACACATAAAATTAGGTAAATTTGTATTGAAATACATATACAAAATAAACATAAAATAATGTAAATTTGAATGAAAAGACATAAACAAAAACACTTAAAATAACGTAAATTTGTATAAAAAAATATATACAAAACACAAATAGAATAATGTAAAATCGTATCAAAATAAATACACAGAATATTAATAAAATAATGTAGATTTGTATGAAAATAAAGAGGCAAAATACCCATAAAATAACGCATTTTTTTATTTATAAAAATATATATACCAAAATACACATCAAAAAATTAAATTTGAATTAAAATAAATATATAAAAAACACATACAATAAGGTAAATTTGTATTGAAATAGATATGCAAAATACATATAAAACAATGTAAATTTGTTTCAAAATATATATACGAATACACATAAAATAACGTAGATTTCTATAAAAATATATATATAAAAATACACATAAAATGAAGTAAATACGTATAAAAAAATGTATACAAAATACACATAAAATAATGTAAATTCGTATCAAAATAAATATACAAAATACCAATAAAAGAATGTGTATTTGTATAAATATAAATATACAAAATACACATAAAATAACGTAAATTTATATAAAACTATATACAAAAATACACAAAAGTATTTTAATTTGTATGAAAATAGATATACAAAATAAGGTAAACTCGTTTCAAATTCAATAAACAAAATTCAGATAAAAGAACGTATATTTGTAGAAAAAATAAATATACAAAATACACATAAAATAACGAAAATTTGTATGAAAATATATAAAAAAATAAAGAAAAATAATTTCAATTTGTATGAAAATAAATAAAATTAGGTTAATTTGTATTGAAATACATATACAAAATACACATAAAATAATGTAAATTTGAAAGAAAATATATAAACAAATACACATATAATAACGTAAATTTGTATGAAATATATGTACAAAATACACATTAAATAATGTAAATATGTATAAAAAATATATATACAAAACACAAATAGAATAATGTAAAATCGTATCAAAATATATACACAGAATATTAATAAAATAATCCAAATTTGTATGAAAATTAAGATGCAAAATACCTATAAAATAACGCATTTTTTTTAAATTATTGATACCAAAATACACATAAAATATTTGAATTTGTATTAAAATAAATATACAAAATGCACATACAATAAGGTAAATTTGTATTGAAATAGATATGCAAAATACATATAAAATAATGTAAATTTGTTTCAAAATAAATATACGAATACACATAAAATAACGTAGATTTCTATAAAAATACATATACAAAATACACATAAAAATAAGTAAATACGTATAAAAAAATGTATACAAAATACACATAAAATAATGTAAATTCGTATAAATGTAAATAAACAATATACCAATAAAAGAATGTGTATTTGTATAAATATAAATATACAAAATGCACATAAAATAACGTAAATTTATATAAAACTATATACATAAAATAACGCAAATTTCTATAAAAATATATGTACAAAAATGAACATGAAATAAATTTGCATAAAAATATATATACAAAACACACATTAGATAATGTAAATGAGTATAAAAATATGTATAGAAAATACCTATGAAATAATCTAAATTCGTATCGAATTAAATTAAGAAAATACCAATAAAATAATGAAATTTTGGATGAAAATATATATACAAAATGCACATAAAATAACCTAAATACAAATACAAATATACACATAAAATATTGTATTTTGTATATACATTTCAATTCAAATTTAGCTTATTTTATCTGTATTTTGTATATCTATTTTCATACGAATTTAATTACTTCTGTGTAATTTTGTATATAGTTTTATACAAATTTACGTTATTTTATGTGTATTTTGTATATTTATATTTATACAAATACACATTCTTTTATTGGTATTTTGTTTATTTATTTTGATACGAATTTACATTATTTTATGTGTATTTTGTATACATTTTATTATACGTATTTACTTCATTCTATGTGTATTTGGTATATATATTTTTATACAAATCTACGTTATTTTATGTGTTTTCGTATTTATATTTTGAAACAACTTTACATTGTTTTATATGTATTTTGCATATCTATTTCAATACAGATTTACCTTATTGTATGTGTATTTTGTATATTTATTTTAATACAAATTAATTTTTTCATGTGTATTTTGGTATATATATTTTTATAAAAAATGCGTTATTTAATGGGTATTTTGCATCTTTATTTTCATACAAATTTATATTGTTTTATTAATATTCTGTGTATTTATTTTGATACGATTTTACATTATTCTATTTGTGTTTTGTATATATTTTTTTATACATATTTACATTATTTAATGTGTATTTTGTATATTTTAAAACAAATTTACGTTATTTTATGCGCATCTGTTAAAATATTTTGATACAAATGTACATTATTTTATGTATTTTGTATATGTATTTCAATTAAAATTTAGTTGATTTTATGTATATTTTGTATATCTATTTTCATTCGTATTCGTATTCGTATATATATTTTGAAACAAATTTACATACTTTTATATGTGTTTTGCATATCTATTTCAATAGAAATTTACCTTATTGTATGTGTTTTTTATATATTTATTCTAATACAAATTAAATTTTTTTATGTGTATTCTGGTATATATGGTAAGGTAAATTTGAATTGAAAGAGATATTCAAAAATACATATAAAACAATCTAAATTTGTTTCAAAATATATATACGAATACACATAAAATAACGTAGATTTCTATAAAAATATATACAAAATACACATAAAATGAAGTAAATACGTATAAAAAAATGAATACAAAATACACATAAAAATCGTATGAAAATAAATAAACAAAATACCAGTAAAAGAATGTGTATTTGTATAAATATAAATACACAAAATACACAAAAAATATCGTAAATTTGTATAAAACTATATACAAAAATACACAGAAGTAATTAAATTTGTATGAAAATATATATACAAAATACAGCTAAAATAAGCTAAATTTGAATTGAAATGTACATACAAAATACATAAAATAATGTAAATCTGTATCAAAATATTTATACAAATACATATAATAACGTAGATTTGTTTAAAAATATATAAACAAAATACACATTAAGTAATGTAAATACGTATAAAAAAATATGTACAAAATACACATATAATCATGTAACTCGTATCAAAATAAATAAACAAAATAGCAATTAAATAATGTAAATTTGTATGAGAAAACATATACAAATAACGCAAATTTCTATAAAAATATATGTACAAAAATGCACATAAAATAAAGTAAATTTGCATAAAAATATATACAAAACACACACTAAATAATGTAAATGCGTACATAAAATAACCTAAATTTGTATAAAACTATATACAAAAATACACAAAAATAATTTAAATTTGTTTGAAAAGAAATATACAAAATACACATAAAATTAGGTAAATTTGTATTGAAATACATATACAAAATACACATCAAATAATGTAAATTTGAATGAAAATATATAAACAAATACACTTAAAATAACGTAAATTTGTATAAAATATATATGCAAGATACACATTAAATAATGTAAATGTGTATAAAAAAATATATACAAAAAACAAATAGAATAATGTAAAATCGTATCAAAATAAATACACAGAATATCAGTAAAATAATGTAAATTTGTATGAAAATAAAGATGCAAAATTCCCAAAAATTATCGCATTTTTTTAAAAAATATATTTACTAAAATACACATAAAATATTTAAATTTGTATTGAAATAAATATACAAAATGCATATACAGTAAGGTAAATTTGTATTGAAAGAGATATTCAAAAATACATATAAAACAATGTAAATTTGTTTCAAAATATATATACGAATACACATAAAATAAAGTAGATTTCTATAGAAATATATATACAAAATACATATGAAATTATGTAAATACGTATAAAAATATATATACAAAATACATATCAAATAATGTAAATTCGTGTCAAAATAAATAAACAAAATATTATGAAAAGAATGTGTATTTGTATGAAAATAGATAATAGATAATAAATTTGTATAAAATATATATGCAAGATACACATTAAATAATGTAAATATGTATAAAAAAGTATATACAAAAAACAAATAGAATAATATAACATCGTATCAAAATAAATACACCGAATAATAATAAAATAATGTAAATTTTTATGAAAATAAAGATGCAAAATTCCCATAAAATAGCGCATTTCTTATAAAAAATATATATACCAAAATAAACATAAAATATTTAAATTTGCATTGAAATAAATATACAAAATGCACATACAATAAGGTAAACTTGTATTGAAAGTGATATGCAAAAATACATATATAACAATGTAAATTTGTTTCAAAATATATATGCGAATACAAATAAAAAAACGTAGATTTCTATAAAAATATATATACAAAATACACATGAAATTAAGTAAATACGTATAAAAAAATGTATACAAAATACACATAAAATAATGTAAATTCGAAACAAAATAAATAAACAAAATACCAATAAAAGAATGTGTATTTGGATAAATATAAATATACAAAATACACATACAAAATAAACATAAAATAAGGTAGATTTGTAATAAAATATATGTACAAAATACACATAAAATAATGTAAATTTATATGAAAATATATATACAAATACACATAAAATACCATGAATTTGTATAAAAATATATATTCAAAATAAATATTAAATAATGTAAAAGCGTATAAAAATATATATACAAAGTACATATAAAATACTGTAAATTCGTATCAATATAAATCAACAAAACACCAATAAAATAATATATTTTTGAATGAAAATAAATTTACAAAATACACATAACATAACTAAAATTTGTATTAAAATATATACAAAAATACATAGAAATAATTTGAGTTTATATGAAAATAGATATACAAAATACACATAAAACTAGGTAAATTTCTTTTGAAATGTATATACAAAATACCCATAAAATATTGTAAATTTGTGTCAAAATATATAAAAAAATACAAATAAAATAACGTAAATTTGTATGAAAAATATATACAAAATACACATAGAATAATGTCAATCCGTATTAAAATGAATGAGCAGAATATCAATAAAATAATGTAAATTTGTATGAAAATAAAGATGCAAAATACCCAAAAAATAAAGCATATGTTTATAAAAATACAGATACAAAAATACTCATCGAATTATTAAATTTGTATTAAAATTAATATACAAAATGCGTATATAATAAGGTAAATTTGTATTGAAAAAATATGCAACATACACGTTTACTCATACAAATTTATATTATTTTATTGGTATTTTGTTTATCTATTTTGATACGAATTACATGATTATATGTGTATTTTGTACATATTTTTTTATACGTATTTACATTATTTAATGTGTATTTTGTTTATATATTTTCATACAAATTTACGTTATTATTTGTGTATTTGTATAAATATTTTGATACAAATTTACTTTATTTCATGTATTTTGTATATATATTTTAATTCAAATTTAGCTTATTTTGTGTGCATTTTGTATATATTTTCATACAAATTTAATTACTTTTGTGTAATTTTGTATATAGTTTTATATAAATTTACGTTATTTTATGTGTATTTTGTATATTTATATTTATACAAATACACATTCTTTAATTGGTATTTTGTTTATTTATTTTGATACGAATTTACATTATTTTATGTGTATTTTGTATACATTTTTTTAGACGTATTTACTTCATTTTATGTGTATTTTGTATATATTTTTATAGAAATCTACGTTATTTTATGTGTATTCGTATATATATTTTGAAACAAATTTACATTGTTTTATATGTATTTTGCATATCTATTTCAATACAAATTTACCTTATTGTAAGTGTTTTTTGTATATTTATTTTAATACAAATTAAATTTTTGATATGTATTGTGGTATATATATTTTTATAAATAAAAAAATCCGTTATTTTATGGGTATTTTGCTTCTTTATTTTCATACAAATTTACATTATTTTATTAATATTCTGTGTATTTATTTTGATACGATTTTACATTATTCTATTTTTGTATATAGTTTTATACAAATTTACGTTATTTTAAGTGTATTTGTTTATGTATTTTCATTCAAATTTACATTATTTTATGTGTATTTTGTGTATGTATTTCAATACAAATTTACCTAATTTTATGTGTATTTTGTATATTTATTTTCATACAAATTTAAAATATTTTTGTATTTTTGTATATAGTTTAATACAAATTTAGGTTACTTTATGTGTATTTTGTATATCTATTTTCATACCAATACACATTCTTTTATTGATATTTTGTTTATTTATTTTGACGCGAATTTACAGTATTTAATGTGTATTTTGTATATATATTTTTATACGTATTTACATCATTCGCGTCAAAATAAATAAACAAAATAGAATAGAAATAGAATAATGTATAATCGTATCAAAATAAATACACAGAATATTAATAAAATAATGTAAATTTGTATGAAAATAAAGAGGCAAAATACCCATAAAATAACGCTTTTTTTTATTTATAAAAATATATATACCAAAATACACATAAAAAAATTAAATTTGAATTAAAATAAATATATAAAAAACACATACAATAAGGTAAATTTGTATTGAAATAGATATGCAAAATACATATAAAACAATGTAAATTTGTTTCAAAATATATATACGAATACACATAAAATAACGTAGATTTCTATAGGAATATATATACAAAATTCACATGAAATGATGTAAATACGTATAAAAATATCTATACAAAATACACATTAAATAATGTAAATTCGTGTCAAAATAAATAAGGAAAATATCAATAGAAGAATTTGTATTTGTATGAAGATACATATACAAAATACACATAACATAACGTAAATTTGTATAAAACTATATATATAAATACACAAAAATAAATTAAATTTGTATGAAAAAAAATATACAAAATACACATAAAATTAGGTAAATTTGTATAGAAATACATATACAAAATACACATAAAATAATGTAAATTTGAATGAAAATATATAAACAAATACACTTAACGTAAATTTGTATAAAATATATATACAAAATACTCATTAAATAATGTAAATATGTATAAAAAATATATATACAAAACACAAATAGAATAATGTAAAATCGTATCATAATAAATACACAGAATGTAAATAAAATAATGTAAATTTGTATGAAAATAAAGATGCAAAATACCCATAAAATAACGCATTTTTTATAAATATACAAAATACACATGAAAGGATGTAAATACGTATAAATATATATACAAAATACACATTAAAAAATGTAAATTCGCGTCAAAATAAATAAACAAAATATCAATAAAAGAATGTGTATTTGTATGAAAATAAATATACAAAATACACATAAGATAACATAAATTTGTATAAAACTATATACAAAAATACACAAAAATAATTTGAATTTGTATGAAAATAAATATACAAAATACACATAAAATTAGGTAAATTTGTATTGAAATACATATACAAAATACACATAAAATAATGTGAATTTGAATGAAAATACATAAACAAATACACTTAAAATAACGTAAATTTGTATCAAATATATATACAAAAAAAAACATTAAATAATGTAAATATGTATAAAAAAATATATACAAAACACAAATAAAATAATGTAAAATCGTATCAAAATAAATACAGAAAATATTAATAAAATAATGTAAATTTGTATGAAAATTAGGATGCAAAATACCCATAAAATAACGCATTTTTTATAAAAATATATATACGAAAAAACATAAAATATTTGATTTTGTATTAAAATAAATAGATATACAAAATACACATAAAATAAGCTAAATTTGAATTGAAATATATATACAAAATACATAAATAATGTAAATTTGTATCAAAATACCTATACAAATACACATATAATAACGTAAATTTGTATAATAATATATAAACAAAATACACATTAAATAATGTAAATACGTATAAAAAAAATGTAAAAAATACACAAATAATCAAGTAATTCGTATCAAAATAAATAGTCAAAATACCAATAAAATAATGTAAATTTCTATGAGAAAACAAATACAAAATACACATAAATAACGCAAATATCAATAAAAATATATATAATATAATATATTTTTATACATATATATATATATATATATATATATGTATATATATATATATATATATATATATATATATATATATATATATATATATATATATATATATATATATATATATATATATATATATATATATATATATATATATATATATATATTTTTTTTTATTCAAATTTACGTGATTTTATATGTATTTATTTATATATTTTCATACAAATTTACATTATTTTATGTGAGTTTTGTATATGTATTTTAATACAAATTTGCCTAACTTTATGTGTATTTTGCATATCTATTTTCAAACAAATTTAAATTATTTTTGTGTATTTTTGTATATATTTTTATACAAATTTTAGTTATTTTATTTGTTTTTTGTATATATATTTTCCTACAAATATACATTCTTTTATTGGAATTTTGTGTATTTAATTTTTTACGAATTTACATTATTTTATGTGTATTTTGTATATATATATTTTTCTACGTATTTAAACTATTTTATGTGTATTTTATATATACATTTTCATAAAAATTTACGTTATTTTATTGTGTGTATTCGTATATATTTTGAAACAAATTTTATACAAATTCATGTTATTTTATGTGTATTTGTATATATATTTTCATACAAATTGATATTATTTTATGTGTATTCTTACATATATTTTATTACAAATTTACCTTATTTTATGTTTATTTTGTATATTTATTTCATTCAATTTTAAATTATTTAATGTGTATATTTGTATTTGTATTTAGGTTATTTTATGTGTGTTTTCTATATATATTTTCATCCAAAATTACATTATTTTATTGTTATTTTCTTAATTTAACTCGATACGAATTTAGATTATTTCATAGGTATTTTGTATACATATTTTTATACTCATTTACATTATCTAATGTGTGTTTTGTATGTATTTTTTTATGCAAACTAATTTTATGTGCATTTTTGTACATATATTTTTATAGAAACTTAAAACGTTATTTTATGTGTATTTTGTATATGTTTTCTCATACAAATTTACATTATTTAATTAGTTTTTTGTTTATTTATTTTGATACGAATGACTTGATTATTTGTGTATTTTGTAAATATTTTTTTATACGTATTTACATTACTTAATGTGTATTTTGTTTATATATTTTTTTTACAAATTTACGTTATTATATGTGTATTTGTTAAAAATATTTTTAAATGAATTTACTTTGTTTTATGTATTTTGTATATATATTTCAATTCAAATTTAGCTTATTTTGTGTGTATTTTGTATATCTATTTTCATACAAATTTAATTACTTCTGTGTATTTTTGTATATAGTTTTATACAAATTTACGTTATTTTATGTGCATTTTGTGTATTTATATTTATACAAATACACATTCTCTTATTGGTATTTTGTTTATTTATATTTATACGAATTTACATTATTTTATTTGTATTTTGTATACATTTTTGATTCGTATTTACTTAATTTTATTTGTATTTTGTATATATATATTTATAGAAATCTACGTTATTTTATGTATATTCGTATATATATTTTGAAACAAATTTACATTGTTTTATATGCATTTTGCATATCTATTTCAATACAAATTTACCTTATTGTATGTGCATTTTGTATATTTATTTTAATACAAATTCAAATATTTTATGTGTATTTTGGTATATATAATTTTATAAAAAATGCGATATTTTATAGGTATTTTGCATCTTAGTTTTCATACAAATGTACATTATTTTATTAATATTCTGTGTATATATTTTGATACGATTTTATATTATACTATTTGTGTTTTGTATATATTTTTTTATACATATTTTCATTATTTAATGTGTATTTTTTATATATATTTTATACAAATTAACGTTATTTTAAGTGTATTTGTTTATATAATTTCATTCAAATTTACATTATTTTAAGTGTATTTTGTATATGTATTTAAATACAAATTTACCTAATTTTATGTGTATTTTGTATATTTATTTTCATACAAATTTAAATTATTTTTGTGTTTTTTTGTGTAAACATATAGAGTAAATTTCTATGATAATATGTATTCAAAATACATATAAAATTATGTAAATAAGTATAAAAATATATATATCAAATACACCTAAAAAAAAAAAAATTTGTATCAAAATAAATAAACAAAATTCCGAAAAAAGAACGTATATTTGTAGGAAAATAAATATACAAAATACACATAAAATTACGAAAATTTGAATAAAAATATATACAAAATAACAAAAAAATAAATATAAATTTATATGAAAATAGATATACAAAATACACATATAATTAGTTAAATTTGTATTTAAATACATGTACAAAATACACATAAAATAATGTAAATTTGTATTAAATGAAAACAAATTCACATAAATTAACGTACATTTGTATAAAATAGATATACAAAATATACATAGAATAATGTAAAATCGTATCAAAATAAATACACAGAATATCAATAAAACAATGTAATTTTGTATGAAAATAAAGATGCAAAATACCCATAAAATAAAGCATATTTTTTTAAAAATACATATACAAAAATACACATAGAATAATTAAATGTGTATTAAAAATGCACGTACAATAAGGTAAATTTGTATTGAAAAAATATACAAAATGCACATAAAAGTGTAAATTTGTTTAAAAATCTATATACGAATATTCACACATAAAATAACGTAGATTTCTATAGAAATATATATACAAATACACATGAAATGATGTAAATACGTATAAAAATATATATATACAAAATACAAATTAAAAAATTTAAATTCTCGTCAAAATAAATAAACAAATATCAATAAAAGAATGTGTATTTGTATGAAAATAGATATACAAAATACTCATAAAATAACCTAAGTTTGTATAAAACTATATACAAAAATACACAAAAATAATTCAAATTTGTATGAAAATAAATATACAAAATACACATAAAATTAGGTAAATTTGTGTTGAAATACATATACAAAATACACATAAAATAATGGAAATTTGAATGAAAATATATAAACATATACACTTAAAATAACGTAAATTTGTATCAAATATATATACAAAATACACATTAAATAATGTAAATATGTATAAAAAAATATATACAAAACACAAATAGAATAATGTAAAATCGTATCAACAATAAATACACAGAATATTAATAAAATAATGTAAATTTGTATGAAAATAAAGATGCAAAATAGTCATAAAATAGGCATTTTTTATAAAAATATATATACCAAAATACACATAAAATATTAAAATTTGTATTAAAATAAATATAAAAAATGCACATACTGTAAGGTAAATTTGTATTGAAATAGATATGCAAAATACATATAAAACAATGTAAATTTGTTTCAAAATATATATACGAATATACATAAAATAACGTAGATTTCTATAAAAATATATACAAAATACACATAAAATGAAGTAAATACGTATAAAAAAATGAATACAAAATATACATAAAAATCGTATCAAAAAAAATAAACAAAATACCAGTAAAAGAATGTGTATTTGTATAAATATAAATATACAAAATACACATAAAATATCGTAAATTTGTATAAAACTATATACAAAAATACACAGAAGTAATTAAATTTGTATGAAAATATATATACAAAATACAGCTAAAATAAGCTAAATTTGAATTGAAATGTACATACAAAATACATAAAATAATGTAAATCTGCATCAAAATATTTATACAAATACATATAATAACGTAGATTTGTTTAAAAATATATAAACAAAATAAACATTAAGTAATGTAAATACGTATAAAAAATATGTACAAAATACACATATAATCATGTAATTCGTATCAAAATAAGTAAACAAAATAGCAATAAAATAATGTAAATTTGTATGAGAAAACATATTCAAATAACGCAAATTTCTATAAAAATATATGTACAAAAATGCACATAAAATAAAGTAAATTTGCAAAAAAATATATATACAAAACACACTAAATAATGTAAATGCGTACATAAAATAACCTAAATTTGTATAAAACTATATACAAAAATACACAAAAATAATTTAAATTTGTTTGAAAAGAAATATACAAAATACACATAAAATTAGGTAAATTTGTATTGAAATACATATACAAAATACACATCAAATAATGTAAATTTGAATGAAAATATATAAACAAATACACTTAAAATAACGTAAATTTGTATAAAATATATATGCAAGATACACATTAAATAAAGTAAATGTGTATAAAAAATATATATACAAAAAACAAATAGAATAATGTAAAATCGTATCAAAATAAATACACAGAATATCAATAAAATAATGTAAATTTGTATGAAAATAAAGATGCAAAATTCCAAAAAAAATTATGGAATTTTTTAAAAAATATATTTACCAAAATACACATAAAATATTTAAATTTGTATTGAAATAAATATACAAAATGCATATACAGTAAGGTAAATTTGTATTGAAAGAGATATTCAAAAATACATATAAAACAATGTAAATTTGTTTCAAAAAATATATACGAATACACATAAAATAAAGTAGATTTCTATAGAAATATATATACAAAATACATATGAAATTATGTAAATACGTATAAAAATATATATACAAAATACATATCAAATAATGTAAATTCGTGTCAAAATAAATAAACAAAATATCATGAAAAGAATGTGTATTTGTATGAAAATAGATAATAGATAATAAATTTGTATAAAATATATATGCAAGATACACATTAAATAAAGTAAATATGTATAAAAAAGTATATACAAAAAACAAATAGAATAATGTAACATCGTATCAAAATAAATACACCGAATATTAATAAAATAATGTAAATTTGTATGAAAATAAAGATGCAAAATTCCCATAAAATAGCGCATTTCTTATAAAAATATATATACCAAAATACACATAAAATATTTAAATTTGCATTGAAATAAATATACAAAATGCACATACAATAAGGTAAATTTGTATTGAAAGAGATATGCAAAAATACATATAAAACAAAGTAAATTTGTTTCAAAATATATATACGAATACAAATAAAAAAACGTAGATTTCTATAAAAATATATATACAAAATACACATAAAATTAAGTAAATACGTATAAAAAAATGTATACAAAATACACATAAAATAATGTATTTTCGAAATAAAATAAATGTAAATTTGAATGAAAATATATAAACAAATACACTTAAAATAACGTAAATTTGTATAAAATATATATGCAAGATACACATAAAATAATGTAAATGTGTATAAAAAAATATATACAAAAAAACAAATAGAATAATGTAAAATCGTATCAAAATAAATAAACAGAATATCAGTAAAATAATGTAAATTTGTATGGAAATAAAGATGCAAAATTCCCAAAAATTATCGCATTTTTTATAAAAATATATATACCAAAATACACATAAAATATTTAAATTTGTATTGAAATAAATATACAAAATGCATATACAGTAAGGTAAATTTGTATTAAAAGAGATATTCAAAAATACATATAAAACAATGTAAATTTGTTTCAAAATATATATACGAATACACATAAAATAAAGTAGATTTCTATAGAAATATATATACAAAATACATATGAAATTATGTAAATACGTATAAAAATATATATACAAAATACATATCAAATAATGTAAATTCGTGTCAAAATAAATTAACAAAATATCATGAAAAGAATGTGTATTTGTATAAAAATAGATAATAGATAATAAATTTGTATAAAATATATATGCAAGATACACATTAAATAATGTAAATAGGTATAAAAAGGTATATACAAAAAACAAATAGAATAATGTAAAATCGTATCAAAATAAATACACCGAATATTAATAAAATAATGTAAATTTGTATGAAAATAAAGATGCAAAATTCCCATAAAATAGCGCATTTCTTATAAAAATATATATACCAAAATACACATAAAATATTTAAATTTGCATTGAAATAAATATACAAAATGTACATACAATAAGGTAAATTTATATTTAAAGAGATATGCAAAAATACATATAAAACAATGTAAATTTGTTTCAAAATATATATACGAATACAAATAAAAAAACGTAGATTTCTATAAAAATATATATACAAAATACACATAAAATTAAGTAAATACGTATAAAAAAATGTATACAAAATACACATAAAATAATGTAAATTTGATTTAAAATAAATAAACAAAATACCAATAAAAGAATGTGTATTTGGATAAATATAAATATACAAAATACATATACAAAATAAACATAAAATAAGGTAGATTTGTAATAAAATATATGTACAAAATACACATAAAATAATGTAAATTTATATGAAAATATATATACAAATACACATAAAATACCATGAATTTGTATAAAAATATATATTCAAAATAAATATTAAATAATGTAAAAGCGTATAAAAATATATATACAAAGCACATATAAAATAATGTAAATTCGTATCAATATAAATCAACAAAACACCAATAAAATAATATATATTTGAATGAAAATAAATTTACAAAATACACATAACATAACTAAAATTTGTATTAAAATATATACAAAAATACATAGAAATAATTTGAGTTTGTATTAAAATAGATATAAAAAATACACATAAAACTAGGTAAATTTCTTTTGAAATGTATATACAAAATACCCATAAAATATTGTAAATTTGTGTCAAAATATATAAAGAAATACACATAAAATAACGTATATTTGTATGAAAAATATATACAAAATACACATAGAATAATGGCAATTCGTATCAAAATGAATGAGCAGAATATCAATAAAATAATGTAAATTTCTATGAAAATAAAGATGCAAAATACCCAAAAAATAAAGCATATGTTTATAAAAATGCAGATACAAAAATACACATCGAATAATTAAATTTGTATTAAAATTAATATACAAAATGCGTATATAATAATGTAAATTTGTATTGAAAAAATATGCAACATACACGTTTACTCATACAAATTTTTATTATTTTATTGGTATTTTGTTTATTTATTTTGATACGAATTACATGATTATATGTGTATTTTGTACATATTTTTTTATACGTATTTACATTATTTAATGTGTATTTTGTTTATATATTTTTATACAAATTTACGTTATTATATGTGTATTTGTATAAATATTTTGATACAAATTTACTTTATTTCATGTATTTTGTATATATATTTCAATTCAAATTTAGCTTATTTTGTGTGTATTTTGTATATATTTTCATACAAATTTAATTACTTCTGTGTATTTTTGTATATAGTTTTATATAAATTTACGTTATTATATGTGTATTTTGTATATTTATATTTATACAAATACACATTCTTTTATTGGTATTTTGTTTATTTATTTTGATACGAATTTACATTATTTTATGTGTATTTTGTATACATTTTTTTATGCGTATTTACTTCATTTTATGTGTATTTTGTATATATATATATTTATAGAAATCTACGTTATTTTATGTGTATTCGTATACATATTTTGAAACAAGTTTACATTGCTTTATATGTATTTTGCATATCTATTTCAATACAAATTTACCTTATTGTATGTGTTTTTTATATATTTATTTTAATACAAATCTAATTTTTTTATGTGTATTTTGGTACATATATTTTTATAAATAAAAAAAAATGCGTTATTTTATGGGTATTTTGCCTCTTTATTTTCATACAAATTTACATTATTTTATTAATATTCTGTGTATTTATTTTGATACGATTTTACATTATTCTATTTTGTGTTTTGTATATATTTTTTAATACATATTTACGTTATTTTAAGTGTATTTGTTTATGTATTTTCATTCAAATTTACATTATTTGATGTGTATTTTGTATATGTATTTCCATACAGATTTACCTAATTTTATGTGTATTTTGTATATTTATTTTCATACAAATTTAAAATATTTTTGTGTATTTTTGTATATAGTTTGATACAAATTTAGGTTATTTTATGTGTATTTTGAATATCTATTAAATATATATACAAAATACATATGAAATTATGTAAATACGTATAAAAATATATATACAAAATACATATCAAATAATGTAAATTCGTGTCAAAATAAATAAACAAAATATCATGAAAAGAATGTGTATTTGTATTAAAATAGATAATAGATAATAAATTTGTATAAAATATATATGCAAGATACACATTAAATAATGTAAATATGTATAAAAAAGTATATACAAAAAACAAATAGAATAATGTAAAATCGTATCAAAATAAATACACCGAATATTAATAAAATAATGTAAATTTGTATGAAAATAAAGATGCAAAATTCCCATAAAATAGCGCATTTCTTATAAAAATATATATACCAAAATACACATAAAATATTTAAATTTGCATTGAAATAAATATACAAAATGCACATACAATTAGCTAAATTTGTATTGAAAGAGATATGCAAAAATACATATAAAACAATGTAAATTTGCTTCAAAATATATATACGAGTACAAATAAAAAAACGAAGATTTCTATAAAAATATATATACAAAATACACATAAAATTAAGTAAATACGTATAAAAAAAATGTATACAAAATACACATAAAATAATGTAAATTCGAATTAAAATAAATAAACAAAATACCAATAAAAGAATGTGTATTTGGATAAATATAAATATACAAAATACACATACAAAATAAACATAAAATAAGGTAGATTTGTAATAAAATATATGTACAAAATACACATAAAATAATGTAAATTTATATGAAAATATTTATACAAATACACATAAAATACCATGAATTTGTATAAAAATATATATTCAAAATAAATATTAAATAATGTAAGAGCGTATAAAAATATGTATACAAAGTACATATAAAATGAAAATTAAGATGCAAAATACCTATAAAATAACGCATTTTTTATAAAATTATTGATACCAAAATACACATAAAATATTTGAACTTGTATTAAAATAAATATACAAAATGCACATACAATAAGGTAAATTTGTATTGAAATAGATATGCAAAATACATATAAAATAATGTAAATTTGTTTCAAAATATATATACGAATACACATAAAATAACGTAGATTTCTATAAAAATACATATACAAAATACACATAAAATTAAGTAAATACGTATAAAAAAATGTATACAAAATACACATAAAATAATGTAAATTCGTATAAATGTAAATAAACAATATACCAATAAAAGAATGTGTATTTGTATAAATATAAATATACAAAATGCACATAAAATAACGTAAATTTATATAAAACTATATACATAAAATAACGCAAATTTGCATAAAAATATATATACAAAACACACATTAGATAATGTAAATGAGTATAAAAATATATATACAAAATACCTATGAAATAATCTAAATTTGTATCGAATTAAATTAAGAAATACCAATAAAATAATGTAATTTTGGATGAAAATATATATACAAAATACACATAAAATAGCCTAAAAACAAATACAAATATACACATAAAATAATTTAAAATTGAATGAAATAAATATACAAAATAAACATAAAATAAGTTAAATTTGTAATGAAATATATGAAAAAATACACATAAAATAATATAAATTTGTATGAAAATATATATACAAATACACATTAAATAACATGAATTTGTATAAAATTTGTATCAAAATATATACTTATACACACAATAAAATAAAGTAATTTTTTTATGAAAATGTATATACAAAATACATATAAAATAATTTAAATACGTAGAAAAATAAATATACAAAAAACACATAAAATAATGTAAATATGTATGAAAATATATAAACAAATACACATAAAATAATGTAAATTTGGATAAAATATATATACAAAATGAATATTAAATAATGTAAATATATATATAAAAAAAATATACAAAAAACACATAGAATAATGTTAAATCGTATCAAAATAAATAAAGAGAATATCAATAAAATAATGTAAATTTGTATGAAAATAAAGATGCAAAATATCCATATAATAACGTATATTTGCATAAAAATATATATACAAAAAATACATATAAAATAATTAAATTTGTAATAAAATAAATATACAAAATGCACGTACAATAAAGTAAATTTGTATTGAAATAGATATGCAAAATACACATTAATAATGTAAATTTGTATCAAAATATATATACGAATACTCATAAAGTAAATTTCTATGAAAATATACATACAAAATAGATATACAAAATACACATATAACTAGTTAAATTTGTCTTTAAATACATGTACAAAAAACACATAAAATAATGTAGATTTGTATGAAATGAAAACCAATACATTTTATATAAAATATATATACAAAATACACATAGAATAATGTAAAATCATATCAAAATAAATACACAGAATATCAATAAAATAATGTAAATTTGTATGAAAATAAAGATGCAAAATACCCTTAAAATAAAGCATATTTTTATAAAAATACATACACAAAAATACACATAGAGTAATCAAATTTGTATTAAAATTAATATACAAAATGCACATGTATTTTGTATATATATTTTTATACAAATCTACGTTATTTTATGTGTATTCGTATATATATTTTGAAACAAATTTACATTGTTTTATATGTATTTTGCATATCTATTTCAATACAGATTTACCTTATTGTATGTGTATTTTGTATATTTATTTTAATACAAATTAATTTTTTCATGTGTATTTTGGTATACATATTTTTATAAAAAAATGCGTTATTTAATGGGTATTTTGCATCTTTATTTTCATACAAATTAACATTGTTTTATTAATATTCTGTGTATTTATTTTGATACGATTTTACATTATTCTATTTGTGTTTTGTATATATTTTTTTTATACATATTTACATTATTTAATGTGTATTTTGTTTATTTTAAAACAAATTTACGTTATTTTATGCGCATCTGTTAAAATATTTTGATACAAATTTACATTATTTTATGTATTTTGTATATATATTTCAATACAAATTTAGTTTATTTTATGTATATTTTGTATATCTATTTTCATTCGTATCAAAATAAATAAACAAAATAGCAATAAAATAATGTAAATTTGTATGAGAAAACATATACAAATACACATAAAATAACGCAAATTTCTAAAAAATATATGTACAAAAATGCACATAAAATAAAGTAAATTTGCATAAAAATATATATACAAAACACACATTAAATAATGTAAATGCGTACATAAAATAACCTAAATTTGTATAAAACTATATACAAAAATACACAAAATATTTAAAATTTGTATGAAAAGAAATATACAAAATACACATAAAATTAGGTAAATTTGTATTGAAATACATATACAAAATACACATAAAATAATGTAAATTTGAATGAAAAAATATAAACAAATACACTTAAAATAACGTAAATTTATATAAAATATATATGCAAGATACACATTAAATAATGTAAATGTGTATAAAAAATATATACAAAAAAGAAATAGAATAATGTAAAATCCTATCAATATAAATACACAGAATATCAATAAAATAATGTAAATTTGTATGAAAAGAAAGATGCAAAATTCCCATAAAATAGCGCATTTTTTATAAAAATATATATACCAAAATACACATAAAATATTTAAATTTGTATTGAAATAAATATACAAAATGCATATACAGTAAGGTAAATATGTATTGAAAGAGATATTCAAAAATACATATAAAACAAAGTTAATTTGTTTCAAAATATATATACGAATACACATAAAATAACGTAGATTTCTATAGAAATATATTTACAAAATACACATGAAATTATGTAAATACGTATAAAAATATATATACAAAATACATATCTAGGTAAATTCGTGTCAAAATAAATAAACAAAATATCATGAAAAGAATATGTATTTGCATGAAAATAAATAATAGATAATAAATTTGTATGAAATATATATGCAAGATACACATTAAATAATGTAAATATGTATAAAAAAATATATACAAAAAACAAATAGAATAATGTGAAATCGTAACAAAATAAATACACCGAATATTAATAAAATAATGTAAATTTGTATGAAAATAAAGATGCAAAATTCCCATCAAATAGCGCATTTCTTATAACAATATATATACCAAAATACACATAAAATATTTAAATTTGTATTGAAATAAATATACAAAATGCACATACAATAAGGTAAACTTGTATTGAAAGAGATATGCAAAAATACATATAAAACAATGTAAATTTGTTTCAAAATATATATACGAATACACATAAAATAACGTAGATTTCTATAAAAATATATATACAAAATACACATAAAATTAAGTAAATACGTATAAAAATACCCATAAAATAAAGCATATTTTTATAAAAATACATATACAAAAATACACATAGCATAATTAAATTTGTATTAAAATTAATATACAAAATGCATATACAATAAGGTAAATTTGTATTGAAAAAATATGCAAAATACACATAAAAGTGTATATTTATTTCTAAATCTATATACGAATACTCATAAATCAACCTTAGATTTCTATAGAAATATATACACAAAATATACATCAAATGATGTAAACACGTTTAAAAAAAAAAAAAATATATATATATATATATATATATATATATATATATATATATATATATATATATATATATATATATATATATATATATATATATATATAAAAATATATATATAAAATACACATTAAATAATGTAAATTCGCGTCAAAATAAATAAACAAAATATCAATAAAAGAATGTGTATTTGTATGAAAATAAATATACATAAAATCACCTAAATTTGTATAAAACTATATACAAAAATACACAAATATAATTTAAATTTGTATGAAAATAAATATACAAAATACACATAAAATTAGGTAAATTTGTATTGAAATACATTTACAAAATACACATAAAATAATGTAAATTTGAATGAAAATATATAAACAAATACACTTAAAATAACGTAAATTTGTATAAAATATATATAAAAAATAATTTAAATAATGTAAATATGTATAAAAAAAATATACAAAACACAAATAGAATAATATAAAATCGTTTCAAAATAAATACACAGAATATTAATAAAATAATGTAAATTTGTATGAAAATTAAGATGCAAAATACCCATAAAATTACGCTTTTTTTTATAAAAATATATATACCAAGACACACATAAAATATTTGAATTTGTATTAAAATAAATATACAAAATGCACATACAATAAGGTAAATTTGTATTGAAATAGATATGCAAAATACATATAAAACCATGTAAATTTTTTTCAAAAAATATATACGAATACACATAAAATAGCATAGATTTCTATGAAAATAAATATACAAAATACACATAAAATGAAGTAAATACGTATAAAAAAGGTATACAAAATACACATAAAATAATGTAAACTCGTATCAAAATAAATAAACAAAATACTAATAAAAGAATGTGTATTGTATAAATATAAATATACAAAATACAAATAAAATAACGTAAATTTATATAAAACTATATGCAAAAATACACAAAAGTAATTAAATTTGTGTGAAAATAGATATACAAAATACATGTGTATTTTGTATATCTATTTTCATACAAATTGAAATTATTTTTGTTTATTTTTTTATATATTTTCATACAAATTTTCGTTATTTTAAGTTTATTTTGTATTTTTATTTTTTCTACAAATATACGTTCTTTTATCTGAATATTATTTATTGAAATTGAAACGAATTTACCTTATTTTGTATATCTATTTTCATACAAATTAAAATACTTCTGTGTATTTTTGTATATAGTTTTATATAAATTTACGTTATTTTATGTGTATTTTGTATATTTATATTTATACAAATACACATTCTTTTATTGGTATTTTTTTATTTATTTTGATACGAATTTACATTATTTTATGTGTATTTTGTATACATTTTTTATACGTATTTACTTCATTTTATGTGTATTTTTTATATATATTTTTATAGAAATCTACGTTATTTTATGTGTATTCGTATATATATTTGAAACAAATTTACATTGTTTTATATGTATTTTGCATATCTATTTCAATACAAATTTACCTTATTGTATGTGTTTTTTCTATATTTATTTTAATACAAATTTAATTTTTTTATGTGTATTTTGGTATATATATTTTTATAAAAAAAAAGCGTTATTTTATGGGTATTTTGCCTCTTTATTTTCATACAAATTTACATTATTTTATTAATATTCTGTGTATTTATTTTGATACGATTTTACATTATTCTATTTGTGTTTTGTATATATTTTTTTATACAAATTTACGTTATTTTAAGTGTATTTGTTTATGTCTTTTAATTCAAATTTACATTATTTTATGTGTATTTTGTATATGTATTTCAATACAAATTTACCTAATTTTCAAAGTATTTTGTATATTTATTTTCATACAAATTTAAAATATTTTTGTGTATTTTTGTATATAGTTTGATACAAATTTAGGTTATTTTATATGTATTTTGTATATCTATTTTCATACAAATACACATTCTTTTATTGATATTTTGTTTATTTATTTTGACGCGAATTTACAGTATTTAATGTGTATTTTGTATATATATTTTTATACGTATTTACATCATTTCATGTGTATTTTGTATATATCCTTATTGTATGTGCATTTTGTATATTTATTTCAATACAAATTTAAATATTTTATGTGTATTTTGGTATATATATTTTTATAAGAAATGCGCTATTTGATGGGAATTTTGCATCTTTATTTTCATACAAATTTACATTATTTTATTAATATTCGGTGTATTTATTTTGATACGATTTTACATTATTCTATTTGTTTTTTGTATATATATTTTTTTATACATATTTACATTATTTAATGTGTATATTGCATATATATTTTATACAAATTTATTATCTATTATTTATTTTCATACAAATACACATTCTTTTCATGATATTTTGTTTATTTATTTTGACAAGAATTTACATTACTTAATATGTATTTTGTATATATATTTTTATACGTATTTACATAATTTCATGTGTATTTTGTATATATATTTCTATAGAAATCTACGTTATTTCATGTGTATTCGTATATATATATTTTGAAACAAATTTACACTTTTATTTGTATTTTGCTTTTTTTTTTCAATACAAATTTACCTTATTGTATGTGTGCATTTTGTATATTAATTTTAATACAAATTTAACTATTCTATGTGTATTTTTGTATATGTATTTTCAAAAAAAAAATGCTTTATCTTATGGGTATTTTGCATCTTTATTTTCATACAAATTTAAAGTATTTTATTGATATTCTGTGTACTTATTTTGATACGATTTTACATTATTCTATGTATAACAAAAATAAATATATACAAAAATACACAAAAAATTATTTAAATTTGTTTGAAAATAGATATGCAAAATATGTGTATTTTGTATATAACCTAAATGTGAATTGAAATATCAATTCAAATTTAGGTTATTTTGTGTGTATTTTGTATATATTTTCATACAAATTTAATTACTTCTGTGTATTTTTGTATATAGTTTTATATAAATTTACGTTATTTTATGTGTATTTTGTATATTTATATTTATACAAATACACATTCTTTTATTGGTATTTTGTTTATTTATTTTGATACGAATTTACATTATTTTATGTGTATTTTGTATACATTTTTTTATACGTATTTAATTCATTTTATGTGAATTTTGTATATATATTTTAATAGAAATCTACGTTATTTTATGTGTATTCGTATATATATTTTGAAACAAATTTACATTGTTTTATATGTATTTTGCATATCTATTTCAATACAAATTTACCTTATTGTATGTATTTTTTGTATATTTATTTTAATACAAATTTAATTTTTTGATATGTATTTTGGTATATATATTTTTATAAATAAAAAAAATGCGTTATTTTATGGGTATTTTGCTTCTTTATTTTTATACAAATTTACATTATTTTATTAATATTCTGTGTATTTATTTTGATACGATTTTACATTATTCTATTTGTGTTTTGTACATATTTTTTTATACAAATTTACGTTTTTTTATAATATTATTGATACCAAAATACACATAAAATATTTCAATTTGTATTAAAATAAATATACAAAATGCACATACAATAAGGTAAATTTGTATTGAAATAGATATGCAAAATACATATAAAATAATGTAAATTTGTTTCAAAATATATATACGAATACACATAAAATAACGTAGATTTCTATAAAAATACATATACAAAATACATATAAATTAAGTAAATATGTATAAAAAAATGTATACAAAATACACATAAAATAATGTAAATTCGTATAAATGTAAATAAACAATATACCAATAAAAGAATGTGTATTTGTATAAATGTAAATATACAAAATGCACATAAAATAACGTAAATTTATATAAAACTATATACATAAAATAACGCAAATTTCTATAAAAATATATGTACAAAAATGAACATAAAATAAATTTGCATAAAAATATATATACAAAACACACATTAGATAATGTAAATGAGTATAAAAATATGTATAGAAAATACCTATGAAATAATCTAAATTCGTATCGAATTAAATTAAGAAAATACCAATAAAATAATGTAATTTTGGATGAAAATATATATACAAAATACACATAAAATAACCTAAATACAAATACAAATATACACATAAAATATTGTATACATTATTTAAGGTGTATTTTGTATATTTTAAAACAAATTTACGCTATTTTATGCGCATCTGTTAAAATATTTTGATACAAATTTACATTATTTTATGTATTTTGTATATATATTTCAATACAAATTTAGTTTATTTTATGTATATTTTGTATATCTATTTTCATTCGTATCAAAATAAATAAACAAAATAGCAATAAAATAATGTAAATTTGTATGAGAAAAGATATACAAATACACCTAAAATAACGCAAATTTCTAAAAAAATATACGTACAAAAATGCACATAAAACAAAGTAAATTTGCATTAAATATATACAAAACACACATTAAATAATGTAAATGCTTACATAAAATAACCTAAATTTGTATAAAACTATATACAAAAATACACAAAAATATTTAAAATTTGTATGAAAAGAAATATACAAAATACACATAAAATTAGGTAAATTTGTATTGAAATACATATACAAAATACACATAAAATAATGTAAATTTGAATGAAAATATATAAACAAATACACTTAAAATAACGTAAATTTGTATAAAATATATATGCAAGATACACATTAAATAATGTAAATGTGTATAAAAAATATATATACAAAAAAAATAGAATAATGTAAAATCCTATCAATATAAATACACAGAATATCAATAAAATAATGTAAATTTGTATGAAAAGAAAGATGCAAAATTCCCATAAAATAGCGCATTCTTTATAAAAATATATATACCAAAATACACATAAAATTTTTAAATTTGTATTGAAATAAATATACAAAATGCATATACAGTAAGGTAAATATGTATTGAAAGAGATATTCAAAAATACATATAAAACAAAGTAAATTTTTCAAAATATATAAACGAATACACATAAAATAACGTAGATTTCTATAGAAATATATATACAAAATACACATAAAATTATGTTAATTTGTATTGAAATACATATACAAAATACACTTAAAATAATGTAAATTTGAAAGAAAATATATAAACAAATATACATATAATAACGTAAATTTGTACGAAATATATATGCAAGATACACATTAAATAATGTAAATATGTATAAAAAAATATATACAAAAAACAAATAGAATAATGTGAAATCGTATGAAAATAAATACACGGAATATTAATAAAATAATGTAAATTTGTATGAAAATAAAGATGCAAAATTCCCATCAAATAGCGCATTTCTTATAAAAATATATATACCAAAATACATATAAAATATTTAAATTTGTATTGAAATAAATATACAAAATGCACATACAATAAGGTAAACTTGTATTGAAAGAGATATGCAAAAATACATATAAAACAATGTAAATTTGTTTCAAAATATATATACGAATACACATAAAATAACGTAGATTTCTATAAAAATATATATTCAAAAAACACATAAAATTAAGTAAATACGTATAAAAATAGATATAAAAAATACACATAGAATAATGTAAAATTGTTTAAAAAAATAATAAACAGAATATAAATAAAATAATGTAAATTTGTATGAAAATAAAAATAATTTTTATAAAAAATACATATACAAAAATACACGTAGCATAATTAAATTTGTATTAAAATTAATATACAAAATGCATATACAATAAGGTAAATTTGTATTGAAAAAATATGCAAAATACACATAAAACAGTGTAAATTTATTTCAAAATCTATATACGAATACTCATAAATCAACGTAGATTTCTATAGAAAAATATATACAAAATACACATCAAATGATGTAAACACGTATATAAATATTTATATAAAATACACAATAAATAATGTAAATTCGCGTCAAAATAAATAAACACAATATCAATAAAAGAATGTGTATTTGTATGAAAATAGATATACAATATACACATAAAATCACCTAAATTCGTATAAAACTATATAAAAAAATACACAAAAATAATTTTAATTTGTAAGAAAATAAATATACAAAATACACATAAAATTAGGTAAATTTGTATTGAAATACATTTACAAAATACACATAAAATAATGTAAATTTGAATGAAAATATATAAACAAATACACTTAAAATAACGTAAATTTTGTATAAAATATATATAAAAAATACACATTAAATAATGTAAATATGTATAAAAAAATATATACAAAACACAAATAGAATAATATAAAATCGTATCAAAATAAATACACAGAATATTAATAAAATAATGTAAATTTGTATGAAAATTAAGATGCAAAATACCCATAAAATAACGCATTTTTTATAAAAATATATATACCAAGACACACATAAAATATTTGAATTTGTATTAAAATAAATATACAAAATGCACATACAATAAGGTAAATTTGTATTGAAATAGATATGCAAAATACATATAACACCATGTAAATTTTTTTCAAAATATATATACGAATACACATAAAATAACGTAGATTTCTATGAAAATAAATATACAAAATACACATAAAATGAAGTAAATACGTATAAAAAACGGTATACAAAATACACATAAAATAATGTAAAATCGTATGAAAATAAATAAACAAAATACTAATAAAAGAATGTGTATTGTATAAATATAAACGTACAAAATACAAATAAAATAACGTAAATTTATATAAAACTATATGCAAAAATACACAAAAGTAATTAAATTTGTGTGAAAATAGATATACAAAATACATGTGTATTTTGTATATTTATTTTCATACAAATTGAAATTATTTTTGTTTATTTTTTTATATATTTTCATACAAATTTTCGTTATTTTATGTGTATTTTGTATATTTATTTTTTCTACAAATATACGTTCTTTTATCTGAATTTTGTTTATTGAATTTGAAAGGAATTTACCTTATTTTGTATATCTATTTTCATACAAATTAAAATACTTCTGTGTATTTTTGTATATAGTTTTATATAAATTTACGTTATTTTATGTGTATTTTGTATATTTATATTTATACAAATACACATTCTTTTATTGATATTTTTTTTATTTATTTTGACGCGAATTTACAGTATTTAATGTGTATTTTGTATATATATTTTTATACGTATTTACATCATTTCATGTGTATTTTGTATATATATTCCTTTAGAAATCAACGTTATTTTATGTGTATTCGTATATATATTTTGAAACAAATTTACACTGTTTTATGTGTATTTTGCGGGTTTTTTTTTTAATACAAACTTACCTTATTGTATGTGCATTTTGTATATTAATTTTAATACAAATTCAATTATTCTATGTGTATTTTTGTATATGTATTTTTTTAAAAAATATGCTTTATTTTATGGGTATTTTGCATCTTTATTTTCATACAAATTTACATTATTTTATTGATATTCTGTGTACTTAATTTGATACGATTTTACATTATTCTATGTATAACAAAAATAAATACAGAATACACAAAAATAGATATGCAAAATACATATAAACAATGTAAATTTGTTTCAAAATATATATACGAATACACATGAAATAAGGATTTTGTATATATATTTCAATTCAAATTTAGCTTATTTTGTGTGTATTTTGTATATCTATTTTCATACAAATTTAAATACTTCTGTGTTTTTTTGTATATAGTTTTATACAAATTTACGTTATTTTATGTGCATTTTGTATATTTATATTTATACAAATACACATTCCCTTATTGGTATTTTGTTTATTTATATTTATACGAATTTACATTATTTTATGTGTATTTTGTATACATTTTTGATTCGTATTTACTTAATTTTATTTGTATTTTGTATATATATATATATATATATATATATATATATATATATATATATATATATATATATATATATATATATATATATATATATATATATATATATTTATATATATCTACGTTATTTTATGTGTATTCGTATATATATTTTGAAACAAATTTACATTGTTTTATATGTATTTTGCATATCTATTTCAATACAAATTTACCTTATTGTATGTGCATTTTGTATATTTATTTTAATACAAATTCAAATATTTTATGTGTATTTTGGTATATATAATTTTATAAAAAATGCGTTATTTTATAGGTATTTTGCATCTTAGTTTTCATACAAATGTACATAATTTTATTAATATTCTGTGTATATATTTTGATACGATTTTATATTATACTATTTGTGTTTTGTATATATTTTTTTATACATATTCTCATTATTTAATGTGTATTTTTATATATATTTTATACAAATTAACGTTATTTTAAGTGTATTTGTTTATATAATTTCATTCAAATTTACATTATTTTAAGTGTAT
The DNA here is from genome assembly GCF_024679095.1 of Eriocheir sinensis. Classification (NCBI taxonomy): domain Eukaryota; kingdom Metazoa; phylum Arthropoda; class Malacostraca; order Decapoda; family Varunidae; genus Eriocheir; species Eriocheir sinensis. Next base: position 250,280 of record NW_026111593.1, read on the forward strand.
TTTGTATATGTATTTGAATACAAATTTACCTAATTTTATGTGTATTTTGTATATTTATTTTCATACAAATTTAAATTATTTTTGTGTTTTTTTGTATATACATATAGAGTTAATTTCTATGAAAATATATATTCAAAATACATATAAAATTATGAAAATAAGTATAAATATATATATATCAAATACACCTAAAAAAATGAAAATTCGTATCAAAACAAATAAACAAAATTCCGATTAAAGAACGCATATTTGTAGGAAAATAAATATACAAAATACACATAAAATTACGAAAATTTGAATAAAAATATATACAAAAAAACAAAAAAACAAAAATTTCAATTAGTATGAAAATAGATATACAAAATACACATATAATTAGCTAAATTTATATTTAAATACATGTACAAAATACACATAAAATAATGTAAATTTGTACGTTCTTTTATCGGAATTTTGTTTATTGATTTTGATACGAATTTTCATTATTTTAGGTGTATTTGATAAATATATATATATATATATATAGATATATATATATATATATATATATATATATATATATATATATATATATATATATATATATATATATATATATATATATATATATATATATATATATATATATATATATATATATATATATATAAATATATATATATATATATATATATATATATATATATATATATATATATATATATATATATATTTTCATAGAAATTTACTCTATTTTATGTGTATTCGTATATATATTTTGATACAAATTTACATTATTTATGTGTATTTCGCATATCTATTTCAATACAAATTTTCTTTATTGTATGTGCTTTTTGTATATTTATTTTGATACAAATTTAATTATTTTATGTGTATTTTTGTATATATATTTTTAAACAAATATGCGTTATTATATGGGTATTTTGCATCTTTATTTTCATACTAATTTACATTATTTTATTGATAGTCTGTTTATTTATTTTGATACGATTTTACGTTATTCTGTGTATTTTGTATACATATTTTTAGACATATTTACATTATTTAATGTATATTTTGTACATATATTTTATGGAAATTTACGTTATCTTATGTGTATTTGTTTATATAGTTTCATACAAATTTACATTATTTTATGTGTATTTTGTATATGTATTTCAATAAAAATTTGCCTATTTTCATGTGTATTTTGCATATCTATTTTCAAACAAAATAAAAAAATTTTGTGTATTTTTGTATATATTTTTATACAAATTTTTGTTATTTTATTTGTATTTTGTATATATATTTTCCTACAAATATACATTCTTTTAGAGGATATTTTGTTTATTTATTTTGATACGAATTTACATTATTTTATGTGTATTTTGTATATATATTTTTCTATGTATTTACATTATTTAATGTGTATTTTGTATATATATTTTCATAAAAATTTACGTTATTTTATTGTGTGTATTTGTATATATTTTGATACAAATTTACTTTATTTTATGTGTTTTTTGCATATCTATTTCAATAAAAATCTACCTTATTGTATGTGTATTTTGTATATTTATTTTAATACAAATTTAATTATTTTATGTGTATTTTTGTATATATATTTTTTTAAATATGAGTTATTTTATGGGTATATTGCATCTTTAATTTTATAAATATTTTCATTACGTACATATCTTTTATACGTATTTACATTATTTAATGTGTATTTTGTTTATATATTTTTATACAAATTTACGTTATTATATGTGTATTTGAATATATATTTTGATACAAATTTACATTATTTTATGTATTTTCTATATTTATTTCAATTCAAATTTAGCTTATTTTATGTCTTTTGTATATCTATTTTCATACAAATTTTTTTTATTGTTTATTTTTGTATATAGTTTTATACAATTTTACGTTTTTTTATGTGTATTTTGTATATTTATATTTATACAAGTGCACATTCTTTTATTGGCATTTAGTTTATTTATTTTGATACGAATTTACATTATTTTATGTGTATTTCGGATACATTTTCTTATACGTATTTAATTCATTTTATGTGTTTTTTGTATATATATTTTTATAGAAATCTACGTTATTTTATGTGTATTCGTATATATATTTTGAAAGAAATTTACATTGTTTTATATGTATTTTGCATATCTATTTCAATACAAATTTACCTTATTGTATGTTCATTTTGTATATCTATTGTAATACAAATTTAAATATTTTATGTGTATTTTGGTATATATATTTTCATAAAAAAAGCGTTGTTTTATGGGTATTTTGCATCTTTATTTTCATACAAATTTACATTATTTTATTAATATTCTGTGTATTTATTTTGATACTATTTTACATTATTCTATTTGTCTTTTGTATATATTTTTTTATACATATTTACATTATTTAATGTGTATTTTATATACATATTTCATACAAATTTACGTTTTTTTAAGTGTATTTGTTTATATATTTTCATTCAAATTTACATTATTTTATGTGTATTTTGTATATGTATTTCAATACAAATTTACCTAATTTTATGTGTATTTTGTATATTAATTTTCATACAAATTTAAATTATTTTTTGTGTATTTTTGTATAGAGTTCTATACAAATTTACAATATTTAATGTGTATTTTGTATATCTATTTTCATACAAATACACATTCTTTTATTGATATTTTGTTTATTTATTTTGACACGAATTTACATTATTAAATGTGTATTGTGTATATATATTTTATACGTATTTACGTCATATCATCTATTTTTTATATATATTTCTATAGAAATCTACGTTATTTTCTGTCTATTCGTATATATATTTTGAAACAAATATACATTGTTTTATGTGTATTTTGCATATTCTTTCAATACAAATTTACCTTATTGTATGTGCATTTTGTATATATATATATATATATATATATATATATATATATATATATATATATATATATATATATATATATATATATATATATATATATATATATATATATATATATATATATATATATATATATATATATATATATATATATATATATATATATATATATATATATATATATATATATATTTCTACAAATATACATTCTTTTATTGGAATTTTGTTTATTTATTTTGATACGATTTTACATTATTTTATGTGTATTTTGTATATGTATTTTTCTACGTATTTACATTATTTTATGTGTATTTTGTACATATATTTTCATAAAAATTTACGTTATTTTATTGTGTGTATTTGTATCTATTTTGATACAAATTTACAATATTTTGTGTGTATTTTGCATTTCTATTTCAATACAAATTTACCTTATAGTATGTGTATTTTGTATATTTATTTTAATACAAATTTTATTATTTTATGTGTATTTTTGTATATATTTTTTTTAAATATGAGTTATTTTATGTGTATTTTGTATATCTATTTTCATACAAATTTAATTACTTTTGTGTATTTTTGTATATACTTTTATATCAATTTACGTTATTTTATGTGTATTTTGTAAATTTATATTTATACAAATACACATTCTTTTATTAGTATTTTCTTTATTTATTTCGATACGAGTTTACATTATTTTATGTGTATTTTGTACACATTTTTTTATACGTATTTACTTCATTTTATGTGTATTTTGTATATATATCTTTAAAGAGATCTGCGTTATTTTATGTGTTTTCGTATATATATTTTGAAACAAATTTACATTGTTTTATATGTATTTTGCAAATCTATTTCAATACAAATTTACCTTATTGTGTGTGCATTTCGTATATTTATTTTAATACAAATTTAAATATTTTATGTGTGTTTTGGTATATATATTTTTATAAAAAATGCGTTATTTTATGGGTATTTTGCATCTTTATTTTCATGCAAATTTATATTATTTTATTAATATTCTGTGTATTTATTTTGATACGATTTTACATTATTCTATTTGTGTTTTGTATATATTTTTTTATACATATTTACATTATTTAATATGTATTTTGTATATATATTTCATACAATTTTACGTTATTTTAAGTGTATTTGTTTATATATTTTCTTTCAAACTTACTTTATTTTATGTGTATTTTGTATATGTATTTCAATACAAATTTGCCTAATTTTATGTGTATTTTGCATATCTATTTTCAAACAAATTTAAATAATTTTTGTGTGTTTTTGTATATATTTTTATACAAATTTTAGTTATTTTATTTGTATTTTCTATATATATTTTCCTACAAATATACATTCTTTTATTGGAATTTTATCTATTTATTCTGATACGAATTTACTTTATTTTATGTGTATTTTGTATATATATTTTTCTACGTATTTACATTATTTTATGTGTATTTTGTATATATATTTTCATAAAAATTAACTTTATTTTATTGTGTGTATTCGTATATAATTTGATACAAATTTTATACAAATTCATATTATTTTATGTGTATTTGTATATATATTTTCATACAAATCTACATTATTTTATGTGCATTTTTACATATATTTCATTACAAATTTACCTTATTTTATGTTTATTTTGAATATTTATTTTCTTCAATTTTAAATTATTTTATGTGTATATATGTATTTGTATTTAGGTTATTTTATGTGTATTTTCTATATATATTTTCATAAAAAATTACATTATTTTATTGGTATTTTGTTAGTTTAATTCGATACGAATTTAGATTATTTCATAGGTATTTTTATATACATATTTTATACGCATTTACATTATTTAATGTGTGTTTTGTATATTTATTTTTATGCAAATCTACTTTATTTGATGTGTATTTGTATAAATATAAATATACAAAATGCACATAAAATAAGGTAAATTTATGTTAAACAATATATAAAGATACACAAAAGTAATTAAATTTGTATGAAAATAGATATACAAAATACACACAAAATAAGATTAATTTGAATTGAAATATATGTACAAAATATATAAAATAAAGTAAATTTGTATCAAAATATTTTTACAAATACACATATAATTACGTAAATTTTATATAAAAATATATAAACAAAATACACATTAAATAATGTAATTACGTATAAAAAAATATATACAAAATATACATATAATCATGTAATTCGTATCAAAATATATATATATATATATATATATATATATATATATATATATATATATATATATATATATATATATATATATATATATATATATATATATATATATATATATATATATAATACACATAGAATAATGTAAAATCATATCAAAATAAATACACAGAATATCAATAAAATAATGTAAATTTGTATGAAAATATAGATGCAAAATACCCATAGAATAAAGCATATTTTTATAAAAACACATATACAAAAATACACATAGATTAGTCAAATTTGTATTAAAATTAATATACAAAATGCACATACAATAAGGTAAATTTGTAAAATATGCAAAATACACATAAAACAATGTAAATTTGTTTCAAAATATATATACGAATACACAAAAAATAACGCAGATTTCAATAAAAATATATATACAAAATACACTTGAAATAATGTAAATACGTATAAAAAAATGTATACAAAATACACATAAAATAATGTAAATTCGTATCAAAATAAATAAACAAAATACCAATTAAAGAATGTGTATTTGTATAAATATAAATATACAAAATACACATAAAATAACGTAAATTTATATAAAACTATATACAAAATTACACAGAAGTAATTAAATTTGTATGAAGATATATACAAAATACACACAAAATAAGCTAAATTTGAATTGAAATATATATACATAATACATGAAATAAAGTAAATTTGTATCAAAATATTTATACAAATACACATATAATAACGTAAATTTGTATGAAAATATATAAACAAAATACACATTAAATAATGTAAAAACGTATAAAAAAATATGTTCAAAATACATATATAATCATGTAATTCGTATCAAAATAAATAAACAAAATACCAATAAAATAATATAAATTTGTATGAGTAAACGTGTATGTTGCATATTTTTTCAATACAAATTTACCTTATTATATACGCATTTTGTATATTAATTTTAATGCAAATTTAATTATACATATAAACAATGTAAATTTGTTTCAAAATATATATACGAATACACATGAAATAAGGTAGATTTCTATAAAAATATATATACAAAATACACATTAAATAATGTAAATTCGCGTCAAAATAAATAAACAAAATATCAATAAAAGAATGTGTATTTGTATGAAAATAGATATACAAAATACACATAAAATAACCTAAATTTGTATCAAACTATATACAAAAATACACAAAAATATTTTAAATTTGTATGAAAATAAATATACAAAATTCACATAAAATTAGGTAAATTTGTATTGAAATACATATACAAAATACACATAAAATAATGTAAATTTGAATGAAAAGACATAAACAAATACACTTAAAATAACGTAAATTTGTATAAAAAAAATATATACAAAACACAAATAGAATAATGTAAAATCGTATCAAAATAAATTCACAGAATATTTATAAAATAATGTAAATTTGTATGAAAATAAAGAGGCAAAATACCCATAAAATAACGCATTTTTTTATTTATAAAAATATATATACCAAAATACACATGAAAAAATTAAATTTGAAGTAAAATAAATATATAAAAAAACACATACAATAAGGTAAATTTGTATTGAAATAGATATGCAAAATACATATAAAACAATGTAAATTTGTTTCAAAATATATATACGAATACACATAAAATAACGTAGATTTCTATAAAAATATAAACAAAATACACATAAAATGAATTAGATACGTATAAAAAAATGAATACAAAATACACATAAAATAATGTAAATTCGTATCAAAATAAATATACAAAATACCAATAAAAGAATGTGTATTTGTATAAATATAAATATACAAAATACACATAAAATAACGTAAATTTATATAAAACTATATACAAAAATACACAGAAGTATTTTAATTTGTATGAAAATAGATATACAAAATAAGGTAAATTCGTTTCAAATTCAATAAACAAAATTCAGATAAAAGAACGTATATTTGAAGAAAAAATATATATACAAAATACACATAAAATAACGAAAATTTGTATGAAAATATATACAAAAAATAAACAAAAATAATTTCAATTTGTATGAAAATAAATATACAAAATACACGTGTATTTTGTATATCTATTTTCACACAAATTTAATTACCTTTGTGTATTTTTGCATATAGTTTTATATAAATTTACGTTATTTTATTTGTATATTTATATATACAATACACATTCTTTTATTAGTATTTTGTTTATTTATTTTGATACGAGTTTACATTATTTTATGTGTATTTTGTATACCTTTTTTATACGTATTTACTTCATTTTATGTGTATTTTGTATATTTATTTTCATAGAAATCTACGTTATTTTATGTGTATTCGTATATATATTTTGAAAAAAATTTACATGGTTTTATATGTATTTTGCATATCTATTTCAATACAAATTTACCTTATTGTATGTGCATTGTATGTATAGATTTCTATAAAAATATATACAAAATACACATAAAATGAAGTAAATACGTATAAAAAAATGAATACAAAATACACATAAAAATCGTATCAAAATAAATAAACAAAATACCAGTAAAAGAATGTGTATTTGTATCAATATAAATATACAAAATACACATAAAATATCGTAAATTTGTATAAAACTACATACAAAAATACACAGAAGTAATTAAATTTGTATGAAAATATATATACAAAATACAGCTAAAATAAGCTAAATTTGAATTGAAATGTACATACAAAATACATAAAATAATGTAAATCTGTATCAAAATATTTATACAAATACATATAATAACGTATATTTGTTTAAAAATATATAAACAAAATACACATTAAGTAATGTAAATACGTATAAAAAATATGTACAAAATACACATATAATCATGTAATTCTTATCAAAATAAATAAACAAAATAGCAATAAAATAATGTAAATTTGTATGAGAAAACATATACAAATAACGCAAATTTCTATAAAAATATATGTACAAAAATGCACATAAAATAAAGTAAATTTGCATTAAATATATATACAAAACACACACTAAATAATGTAAATGCGTACATAAAATAACCTAAATTTGTATAAAACTATATACAAAAATACACAAAAACAATTTAAATTTGTTTGAAAAGAAATATACAAAATACACATAAAATTAGGTAAATTTGTATTGAAATACATATACAAAATACACATCAAATAATGTAAATTTGAATGAAAATATATAAACAAATACACTTAAAATAACGTAAATTTGTATAAAATATATATGCAAGATACACATTAAATAATGTAAATGTGTATAAAAAAATATATACAAAAAACAAATTGAATAATGTAAAATCGTATCAAAATAAATACACAGAATATCAATAAAATAATGTAAATTTGTATGAAAATAAAGATGCAAAATTCCCAGAAATTATCGCATTTTTTATAAAAATATATATACCAAAATACACATAGAATATTTAAATTTGTATTGAAATAAATATACAAAATGCATATACAGTAAGGTAAATTTGTATTGAAAGAGATATTCAAAAATACATATAAAACAATGTAAATTTGTTTCAAAATATATATACGAATACACATTAAATAAAGTAGATTTCTATAGAAATATATATACAAAATACATATGAAATTATGTGAATACGTATAAAAATATATATACAAAATACATATAAAATAATGTAAATTCGTGTCAAAATAAATAAACAAAATATCATGAAAAGAATGTGTATTTGTATGAAAATAGATAATAGATAATAAATTTGTATAAAATATATATGCAAGATACACTTTAAATAATGTAAATATGTATAAAAAAGTATATAAAAAAAATAGAATAATGTAAAATCGTATCAAAATAAATACACCGAATATTAATAAAATAATGTAAATTTGTATAAAAATAAAGATGCAAAATTCCCATAAAATAGCGCATTTCTTATAAAAATATATATACCAAAATACACATAAAATATTTAAGTTTGTATTGAAATAAATATACAAAATGCACATACAATAAGGTAAATTTGTATTGAAAGAGATATGCAAAAATACATATAAAACAATGTAAATTTGTTTCAAAATATATATACGAATACAAATAAAAAAACGTAGATTTCTATAAAAATATATATACAAAATACACATAAAATTAAGTAAATACGTATAAAAAAATGTATACAAAATACACATAAAATAATATAAATTCGAATTAAAATAAATAAACAAAATACCAATAAAAGAATGTTTATTTGGATAAATATAAATATACAAAATACACATACAAAATAAACATAAAATAAGGAAGATTTTTAAAAAAAATATATGTACAAAATACATATATATGAATATATGAAAATATATATACAAATACACATAAAATACCATGAATTTGTATAAATATATATATTCAAAATAAATATTAAATAATGTAAAAGCGTATAAAAATATATATACAAAGTACATATAAAATAAACTAAATTCGTATCAATATAAATCAACAAAACAAATTTACATTGTTTTATATGTATTTTGCATATCTATTTCAATACAAATTTACCTTATTGTGTGTGCATTTCTTATATTTATTTTAATACAAATTCAAATATTTTATGTGTGTTTTGGTATATATATTTTTATAAAAAATGCGCTATTTTGGGGTTATTTTGCATCTTAATTTTCATACAAATTTACATTATTTTATTAATATTCTGTTTATTTATTTTGATACGATTTTACATTATTCTATTTGTGTTTTGTATATATTTTTGTATACATATTTACATTATTTAATGTGATTTTATATATATATTTTATACAAATTTACGTTAATTTAAGTGTATTTGTATATATATTTTAATTCAAATTTACACTATTTGATGTGTATTTTGTAAATGTATTTAAATACATTGTTTATATATTTTCATATAGATTTACATTGTTTTATGAGTGTTTTGTATATGTATTTCAATCCAAATTTGCCTAATTTTATGTGTATTTTGCCTATCTATTTTCAAACAAATTTAAATTATTTTTGCGTATTTTTGTATAAATTTTTATACAAATTTTAGTTATTTTATTTGTATTTTGTATATATATTTTCCTACATATATACATTCTATTATTGCAGTTTTGTTTATTTATTTTGATACGAATTTCCATTACTTTATGTGTATTTTGTATATATATGTTTCTACGTATAAAAATATATATACACAATACACATTAAATAATGTAAATTCGCATCAAAATATATAAACAAAATATCAATAATAGAATGTGTATTTGTATGAAAATAGATATACAAAATACACATAAAATATTGTAAATTTGTATAAAACTCTACTCAAAAAATACACAAAAATAATTTAAATTTGTATAAAAATATATATTCAAAATACACATAAAACTAGTTAAATTTCTATTGAAATACATATACAAAATACACATGAAATAACGTAAATTTGAATGAAAATATATAAACAAATACACCTAAAATAACGTAAATTTGTATGAAATATATATAGAAAATACACATTAAATAATATAAATATGTATAAAAAAATATATACAAAACACAAATAGAATAATGTAAAATAGTATCAAAATAAATACACAGAATATTAATAAAATAATGTAAATTTGTATGAAAATAAAGATGCAAAATACCCATAAAACAACGCATTTTTTATGAAAATATATATACCAAAATACACATAAGATATTTAAATTTGTTTTACTATAAATATACAAAATGCACATAAAATAAGGTAAATTTGTATTGAAATAGATATGCAAAATACACATAAAACAATGTAAATTTGTTTCAAAATATATATACGAATACACATAAAATAACGTAGATTTCTATAAAAATATATATACAAAATACACATAAAATGAAGTACATACGTATAAGAAAATGTATACAAAATACACATAAAATAATGTAAATTCGTATCAAAATATATAAACTAAATGCTAATAAAAGAATGTTTACTTGTATAAATATAAATATACAAAATACACATAAAATAACGTAAAATTGTATAAAACTATATACAAAAATAAACAAAAATAATTAAATTTGTATGAAAATAGATATACAAAAGACACATAAAATAAGCTAAATTTGAATTGAAATAAATATAGAAAATACATAAAATAATGTAAATTTGTATCAAAATATATTTTCAAATACACATATAATAACGTTAATAAAATAATGTAAATTTGTATGAAAATAAAGAGGCAAAATACCCATAAAATAACGCATTTTTTTTATTTATAAAAATATATATACCAAAATACACATAAAAAAATTAAATTTGTATTAAAATAAATATATAAAAAACACATACAATAAGGTAAATTTGTATTGAAATAGATATGCAAAATACATATAAAACAATGTAAATTTGTTTCAAAATATATATACGAATACACATAAAATAACGTAGATTTCTATAAAAATATATATACAAAATACACATAAAATGAAGTAAATACGTATAAAAAATGTATACAAAATACACATAAAATAATGTAAATTCGTATCAAAATAAATAAACAAAATACCAATTAAAGAATGTGTATTTATATAAATATAAATATACAAAATACTCATAAAATAACGTAAATTTATATAAAACTATATACAAAAATACACAGACGTATTTTAATTTGTATGAAAATAGATAAACAAAATAAGGTAAATTCGTTTCAAATTCAATAAAAAAACATTAAATTATGTAAATATGTATAAAAAAATATATACAAAACACAAATAGAATAATATAAAATCGTATCAAAATAAATACACAGAATATTAATAAAATAATGTAAATTTGTATGAAAATTAAGATGCAAAATACCCATAAAATAACGCATTCTTTATAAAAATATTTATACCAAGACACACATAAAATATTTGAATTTGTATTAAAATAAATATACAAAATGCACATACAATAAGGTAAATTTGTATTGAAATAGATATGCAAAATACATATAAAACCATGTAAATTTTTTTCAAAATATATATACGAATACACATAAAATTACGTAGATTTCTATGAAAATAAATATACAAAATACACATAAAATGAAGTAAATACGTATAAAAAAAGGTATACAAAATACACATAAAATAATGTAAACTCATATCAAAATAAATAAACAAAATACTAATAAAAGAATGTGTATTGTATAAATATAAATATACAAAATACAAATAAAATAACGTAAATTTATATAAAACTATATGCAAAAATACACAAAAGTAGTTAAATTTGTGTGAAAATAGATATACAAAATACATGTGTATTTTGTATATTTATTTTCATACAAATTGAAATTATTTTTGTTTATTTTTTTATATATTTTCATACAAATTTTCGTTATTTTATGTGTATTTTGTATATATATTTTTTCTACAAATATACGTTCTTTTATCTGAATTTTGTTTATTGAATTTGAAACGAATTTACCTTATTTTGTATATCTATTTTCATACAAATTAAAATACTTCTGTGTATTTTTGTATATAGTTTTATAAATTTACGTTATTTTATGTGTATTTTGTATATTCATATTCATACAAATACACATTCTTTTATTGGTATTTTGTATATTTATTTTGATACGAATTTACATTATTTTATGTGTATTTTGTATACATTTTTTTATACGTATCTAATTCATTTTATGTGTATTTTGTATAAATATTTTTATAGAAATCTACGTTATTTTATGTGTACTCGTATATATATTTTGAAACAAATTTACATTGTTTTATATGTATTTTGCATATCTATTTCAATACAAATTTACCTTATTGTATGTGTTTTTTATATATCTATTCTAATTCAAATTTAAATTTTTTATGTGTTTTTTGGTATATATATTTTTATAAATAAAAAAATTTTATAGGTATTTTGCCTCTTTATTTTCATACAAATTTACATTATTTTATTAATATTCTGTGTATTTATTTTGATACGATTTTATATTATTCTATTTGTGTTTTGTATATATTTTTTTTATACAAATTTACGTTATTTTAAGTGTATTTTGTATATGTATTTCAATACAAATTTATCTAATTTTATGTGTATTTTGTATATTTATTTTCATACAAATTTAAAATATTTTTGTGTATTTTTGTATATAGTTTGAAACAAATTTAGGTTATTTTATGTGTATTTTGTATATCTATTTTCATACAAATACACAATCTTTTATTGACATTTTGTTTATTTATTTTGACGCGAATTTACATTATTTAATGTGTATTTTGTATATATATTTTTATACGTATTTACATCATTTCATGTGTATTTTGTATAGTTTTAAACAAATTTATATTATTTAATGTGTATTTTGTATATATATATTTATACAAATACACATTCTTTTATTGGTATTTTGTTTATTTATTTTGATAATAATTTACATTATTTTATGCGTATTTTGTATACATTTTTTATACGTATTTACTTAATTTTATGTGTATTTTGTATATATATTTTTATAGAAATCTACCTTATTTCATGTGTATTCGTATATATATTTTGAAACAAATTTACATTGTTTATATGTATAATTAAATTTGCATTAAAATTAATATACAAAATGCGTATATAATAAAGTAAATTTGTATTGAAAAAATATGCAACATACACGTTTACTCATACAAATTTATATTATTTTATTGGTATTTTGTTTATTTATTTTGCTACGAATTACATGATTATATGTGTATTTTGTACATATTTTTTTATACGTATTTACATTATTTAATGTGTATTTTGTTTATATATTTTCATACAAATTTACGTTATTATATGTGTATTTGAATAAATATTTTGATACAAATTTACTTTATTTCATGTATTTTGTATATATATTTCAATTCAAATTTAGCTTATTTTGTGTGTATTTTGTATATATTTTCATACAAATTTAATTACTTCTGTGTAATTTTGTATATAGTTTTTTATAAATTTACATTATTTTATGTGTATTTTGTATATTTATATTTATACAAATACACATTCTTTAATTGGTATTTTGTTTATTTATTTTGATACGAATTTACATTATTTTATGTGTATTTTGTATACATTTTTTTATACGTATTTACTTCATTTTATGTGTATTTTGTATATATATTTTTATAGAAATCTACGTTATTTTATGTGTATTCGTATATATATTTTAAAACAAATTTACATTGTTTTATATGTATTTTGCATATCTATTTCAATACAAATTTACCTTATTGTATGTGTTTTTTGTATATTTATTTTAATACAAATTTAATTTTTTTATGTGTATTTTGGTATATCTATTCTTATAAATAAAAAAAATGCGTTATTTTATGGGTATTTTGCTTCTTTATTTTCATACAAATTTACATTATTTTATTAATATTCTGTGTATTTATTTTGATACGATTTTACATTATTCTATTTGTGTTTTGTATATATTTTTTATACATATTTACATTATTTAATGTGTATTTTTTTATATATATTTTATACAAATTTACGTTATTTTAAGAGTATTTGTTTATATATTTTCATTCAAATTTACATTATTTTATGTGTATTTTGTAAATGTATTTCAATACAAATTTACCTAATTTTATGTATATTTTGTATATTTATTTTCATACAAATTAAAATTATTTTTGTGTATTTTTGTATATAGTTTTATACAAATTTAGGTGATTTTATGTGTATATTGTATATCTATTTTCATACAAATACACATTCTTTTATTGATATTTTCTTTATTTATTTTGACGCGAATTTACATTATTTAATGTGTATTTTATATATATATATATATTTTTATACGTGTTTACATCATTTGATGTGTATTTTGTATATATATTTCTATAGAAATCTACGTTGATTTATGAGTATTCGTTTATAGATTTTGAAATAAATTTACACTGTTTTATGTGTATTTTGCATATTTTTTCAATACAAATTTACCTTATTGTATATGCATTTTGTA
This sequence comes from Eriocheir sinensis, assembly GCF_024679095.1. NCBI lineage: Eukaryota > Metazoa > Arthropoda > Malacostraca > Decapoda > Varunidae > Eriocheir > Eriocheir sinensis. The sequence goes on from NW_026111593.1 coordinate 265,443, forward strand.
TATTAATTTTAATACAAATTTAATTATGCTATGTGTATTTTTGTATATGTATTTTTATAAAAATATGCTTTATTTTATGGGTATTTTGCATTTTTTTTTCATACAAATTTACATTATTTTATTTATATTCTGTTTATTTTTTTTAAACAATTTTACATTATTCTATGTGTATTTTGTATATCTATTTTTATACGTATTTACTTAATTTTATATGTATTTTGTATATATATTTTTATAGAAATCTACGTTATTTTATGTGTATTCGTATATATATTTTGAAACAAATTTACATTGTTTTATATGAATTTTTGCATATCTCTTTCAATACAAGTTTACCTTATTGTATGTGCATTTTGTATATTTATTTTAATACAAATTTAAATATTTTATGTGTATTTTGGTATATATTTTTTTATAAGAAATGCGCTATTTGATGGGAGTTTTGCATCTTTATTTTCATACAAATTTACATTATTTTATTAATATTCGGTGTATTTATTTTGATACGATTTCACATTATTCTATTTGTTTTTTGTATATATTTTTTTTTATACATATTTACATTATTTAATGTGTATCTTGCATATATATTTCATACAAATTTATTATCTATTATTTATTTTCATACAAATACACATTCTTTTCATGATATTTTGTTTATTTATTTTGACACGAATTTACCTAGATATGTATTTTGTATATATATTTTTATACGTATTTACATAATTTCATGTGTATTTTGAATATATATTTCTATAGAAATCTACGTTATTTTATGTGTATTCGTATATATATTTTGAAACAAATTTACTTTGTTTTATATGTATTTTTGAATATCTCTTTCAATACATATTTACCTTACTGTATATGCATTTTGTATATTTATTTCAATACAAATTTAAATATTTTATGTGTATTTTGGTATATATATTTTTATAAAAAATGCGATATTTAATGTTAATTTTGCATCTTTCTTTTCATACAAATTTACATTATTTTATTGATATTCTGTGTATTTATATTGATAGGATTTTACATTATTCTATTTCTTTTTTGTATATATTTTTTTATACACATTTACATTATTTAATGTGTATCTTGCATATATATTTTATACAAATTTACGTTATTTTAAGTGTATTTGTTTATATATTTTCATTCAAATTTACATTATTCTATGTGTATTTTGTATATGTATTTCAATACAAATTTACCTAATTTTATGTGTATTTTGTATATTTCTTTTCATACAAATTTTAAATATTTTTGTGTATTTTTGTATACCATTAAATAAAATATTGTATTAGTTTAATACAAATTTAGGTTATTTTATGTACGCATTTACATTATTTAATGTGTGTTTTGTATATATATTTTTATGCAAATTTACTTTATTTTATGTGCATTTTTGTACATATATTTTTTTAGAAATTTGCGTTAATTTATGTGTATTTGTATATGTTTTCTCATACAAATTTACATTATTTTATTGCTATTTTGTTTATTTATTTTGATACGAATGAAAATAGATATACAAAATATACATAAAATAAACTAAATTTGTATTGAAATATATATACAAAATACATAAAATAATGTAAATTTGTATCAAAATATTTTAACAGATGCGCATAAAATAACGTAAATTTGTTTTAAAATATACAAAATACACATTAAATAATGTAAATATGCATAAAAAAAATATATACAAAACACAAATAGAATTAAAACTATACAAAATACACATGAAATGATGTAAATACGTATAAAAATATATATTCAAAATACACATTAAATAATGTAAATTTGCGTCAAAATAAATAAACAAAATATCAATAAAAGAATGTGTATTTGTATGAAAATAGATATACAAAATACACATAAAATAACCTAAATTTGTATCAAACTATATACAAAAATACACAAAAATATTTTAAATTTGTATGAAAATAAATATACAAAATACACATAAAATTAGGTAAATTTGTATTGAAATACACAAAATACACATAAAATAATGTAAATTTGAATGAAAATACATAAACAAATACACTTAAAATAACGTAAATTTGTATAAAAAAATATGTACAAAACACAAATAGAATAATGTAAAATCGTATCAAAATAAATACACAGAATATTAATAAAATAATGTATATTTGTATGAAAATAAAGAAGCAAAATACACATAAAATAACGCATTTTTTTATTTATAAAAATATGTATACCAAAATACATAAAAAATTAAATTTGTATTTAAATAAATATACAAAAAACACATACAATAAGGTAAATTTGTATTGAAATAGATATGCACAATACATATAAAACAATGTAAATTTGTTTCAAAATATATATACGAATACACATAAAATTACGTAGATTTCTATAAAAATATATATATACAAAATACACATAAAATGAAGTAAATACGTATAAAAAAATGTATACAAAATACACATAAAATAATGTAAATTCGTATCAAAATAAATAAACAAAATACCAATAAAAGAATGTGTATTTGTATAAATATAAATATACAAAATACACATAAAATAACGTAAATTTGTATAAAACTATATACAAAAATACACAGAAGTAATTAAATTTGTATGAAAATATATACAAAATACACACAAAATAAGCTAAATTTGAATTGAAATATATATACAAAATACATGAAATAAAGTAAATTTGTATCAAAATATTTATACAAATACACATATAATAACGTAAATTTGTATGAAAATATATAAACAAAATACACATTAAATAATGTAAATACGTATAAAAAAATATGTACAAAATACACATATAATCATGTAATTCGTATCAAAATAAAAAAACAAAATACCAATAAAATAATATAAATTTGTATGAGTAAACGTGTATGTTGCATATTTTTTCAATACAAATGTACCTTATTATATACGCATTTTATATATTAATTTTAATGCAAATTTAATTATTCGATGTGTATTTTTGTATCTGTATTTTTATAAACATATGCTTTATTTTTTGGGCATTTTGCATCTTTATTTTCATACAAATTTACATTATTTTATTGATATTCTGCTCATTCATTTTGATACGAATTGACATTATTCTATGTGTATTTTGTATATATTTTTCATACAAATTTACGTTATTTTATGTGTATTTGTTTATATATTTTGACACAAATTTACAATATTTTATGGGTATTTTGTATATAAATTTCAAAAGAAATTTACCTAGTTTTATGTGTATTTTGTAAATTTATTTTCATTCAAATATATATTATTTTATTGGTGTTTTGTTGATTTATATTGATACGAATTTACATTATTTTATATGTACTTTATATATATATTTTTATACGCTTTTACATTATTTTATATTTATTTTGAATATATATTTTTATAGAAATTCATGGTATTTTATGTGTATTTGTATATATATTTTCATATAAATTTACATTATTTTATGTGTATTTTGAACATATATTTTATTACAAATCTACCTTATTTTATGTTTATTTTGTATGTGTATTTTCTATATTTATATTTATCCAAATACACATTATTTTATTGGTATTTTGTTTATTTATTTTAATTCGAATTTACATTATTTTATGTGTATTTTGTATACATTTTTTATACGTATTTACTTAATTTTATGTGTATTTAGTATATATATTTTTATAGAAATCTACGTTTTTTTATTTGTATTCGTATATATATTTTGAAACAAATTTACATTGTTTTATATGTATTTTTGCATATCTCTTTCAATACAAATTTACCTTATTGTATGTGCATTTTGTATATTTATTTCAATGCAAATTTAAATATTTTATGTGTATTTTGGAATATATATTTTTATAAGAAATGCGCTATTTTATGGGAATTTTGCATCTTTATTTTCATACAAATTTACATTATTTTATTAATATTCGGTGTATTTATTTTGATACGATGTTACATTATTCTATTTGTTTTTTGTATATACTTTTTTATACATATTTACATTATTTAATGTGTATCTTGCATATATATTTTATACAAATTTATTATCTATTATCTATTTTCATACAAATACACATTCTTTTCATGATATTTTGTTTATTTATTTTGACACGAATTTACATTATTTGATATGTATTTTGAATATATATTTTTATACGTATTTACATAATTTCATATGTATTTTGTATATATATTTCTATAGAAATCTACTTTATTTATGTGTATTCGTATATATATTTTGAAACAAATTTACATTGTTTTATATGTATTTTTGAATATCTCTTTCAATACAAATTTATCTGACTGTATAAGCATTTTGTATATTTATTTCAATACAAATTTAAATATTTTAAGTGTATTTTGGTTAATATATTTTTATAAAAAATGCGATAATTTTTGAGAATTTTGCATCTTTATTTTCATACAAATTTACATTATTTTATTGATATTCTGTGTATTTATTTTGATACGATTTTACATTATTCTATTTGTTTTTTGTATATATTTTTTTATACACATTTACATTATTTAATGTGTATCTTGCATATATATTTTATACAAATTTACGTTATTTTAAGTGTATATATGAAAATAAAGATGCTAAATTCCCAAAAATTATCGCATTTTTTATAAAAATATATTTACCAAAATACACTTAAAATATTTAAATTTGTATTGAAATAAATATACAAAATTAACTTAGTATTGAAAATATTCAAAAATATATATATATACAAAATTTGTTACATATATATACGAATAAACAAACAAATAAAAGTAGATTGCTGTGAAATATATACAAAAATACAAAATAAATAAACAAAATGTAAATTTATTTCAAAACAAATAAAATACATAAACATGAAATAAAATATATATACAGAAAATACACATAAATTGTAAATACGTATAAAATATACAAAATACACATAACATGGTTGTAATAAACAAATAAAATAATAATAAATTTGTATAAAAATATATATAAGATACACATTAAATAATGTAAATGTGTATAAAAAATATATACAAAAAAATAGAATAATGTAAAATCGTATCAAAATAAATACACAGAATATCAATAAAATAATGTAAATTTGTATGAAAATAAAAGATGCAAAATTCCCAAATTATCGCATTTTATAAATATATATACCAAAATACACATAAAATATTTAAATTTGTATTGAAACAAATATACAAAATGCATATACAGTAAGGTAAATTTGTATTAAAAGAAATATTCAAAAATACATATAAAACAATGTAAACTTGTTTCAAAATATATAAACGAATACACATAAAATAAAGTAGATTTCTATAGAAATATATATACAAAATAAATATGAAATTATGTAAATACGTATAAAAATATATATACAAAATACATATCAAATAATGTAAATTCGTGTCAAAATAAATTAACAAAATATCATGAAAAGAATGTGTATTTGTATGAAAATAGATAATAGATAATAAATTTTATATAAAATATATATGCAAGATACACATTAAATAATGTAAATATGTATAAAAAAGTATATACAAAAAACAAATTGAATAATGTAAAATCGTATCAAAATAAATACACTGAATATTATTAAAATAATGTAAATTTGTATGAAAATAAAGATGCAAAATTCCCATAAAATAGCGCATTTCTTATAAAAATATATATACCAAAATACACATAAAATATTTAAATTTGTATTGAAATAAATATACAAACTGCACATACAATAAGGTAAATTTGTATTGAAAGAGATATGCAAAAATACATATAAAACAATGTAAATTTGTTTCAAAATATATATACGAATACAAATAAAAAAACGTAGATTTCTATAAAAATATAAATACAAAATACACATAAAATTAAGTAAATACGTATAAAAAAATGTATACAAAATACACATAAAATAATGTAAATTCGATTTAAAATAAATAAACAAAATACCAATAAAAGAATGTGTATTTGGATAAATATAAATATACAAAATATATATGCAAAATAAACATAAAATAAGGTAGATTTGTAATAAAATATGTACAAAATACACATTTTTTTTTTTTTTACAGCAAAGGAGACAGCTCAAGGGCACAAAAAAGTAAACATTAATAAAAAAAAAAGCACGCTACTCGCTGCTCCTAAAAAGAATCCAAAGAGGTGGCCGAAAGATAGGTCAGTTTCGGGAGGAGAGGTGTCCTGATACCCTCCTCTTGAAAGAGTTCAAGTCGTAGGCAGGAGGAAATACAGATGAAGGAAGATTGTTCCAGAGTTTACCAGCGTGAGGGATGAAAGAGTGAAGATGCTGGTTAACTCTTGCATAAGGGGTTTGGACAGTATAGGGATGAGCATGAGTAGAAAGTCGAGTGCAGCGGGGCCGCGGGAGGGGGGGAGGCATGCAGTTAGCAAGTTCAGAAGAGCAGTCAGCGTGGAAATATCGATAGAAGTTAGATAGAGAGGCAACATTGCGGCGGAATTTTAGAGGTAGAAGACTATCAGTATGAGGAGGAGAGCTGATGAGACGAAGAGCCTTAGCCTCCACTCTGGACAGAAGAGCTGTGTGAGTGGAGCCCCCCCACACATGAGATGCAACTCCATACGAGGGCGGATAAGGCCCCTGTATATGGACAGCAACTGTGCGGGGGGAGAAGAATTGGCGGAGACGGTACAGAACGCCCAGCCTCGAGGAAGCTGATTTAGTAAGAGATGAGATATGAAGTTTCCAGTTGAGATTTTGAGTTAAGGATAGACCGAGGGTGTTTAGTGTTGAGGAAGGTGATAGCTGGGTGTTGTCAAAGAATAGGGGATAGTTGTTTGGAAGATTGTGTCGAGTGGATAGGTGGAGAAACTGTGTTTTTGAGGCGTTGAAGGACACCAGGTTCTTCTTGCCCCAATCGGAAATAATAGTAAGGTCTGAGGCTAAGCGTTCTGCAGCCTCCAGCCTTGAGTCGTTAAGTTCCTGAAGGGTGGGTCTTCTATTAAAAGAGGTTGAATAATGCAGAGTGGAATCATCGGCGTAGGAATGGATAGGACAGTTCGTTTTGGAAAGAAGATCATCAATGACCAACATAAAAGAGTGGGAGATAGGACAGAACCCTGTGGGACACCACTGTTAATAGATTTAGGGAAGAACAGTGACCGTCTACCACGGCAGAAATAGAACAGTCAGAAAGGAAACTGGAGATAAAGGTACAGAGAAGGATAGAAACCGTGGGAGGTAGTTTAGAAAGCAAAGATTTGTGCCAGACCCTATCAAAAGCTTTTGATATGTCCAGCGCAATAGCAAAAGTTTCACCGAAACGGCTAAGAGAGGATGACCAAGAGTCAGTTAAGAAGGCTAGGAGATCACCAGTAGAACGCCCCTTGCGGAACCCATACTGGCGATCAGATAGAAGGTCAGAAGTGGAAAGGTGCTTTTGAATCTTCCGGTTAAGGATTGATTCAAAAGCTTTAGATAGACAAGAAAGTAAAGCAATAGGACGGTAGTTTGAGGGATTGGAGCGGTCACCCTTCTTAGGTACAGGCTGTATGAAGGCATACTTCCAGCAAGAAGGAAAGGTAGATGTTGACAGGCAGAGGCGAAAGAGTTTGACCAGGCAGGGTGACAGCACGGAGGCACAGTTTTTAAGGACAATAGGAGGCACAGTTTTTAAGGACAATAGGAGGCACTCCATCAGGTCCATAAGCCTTCTGAGGATTGAGGCCAGAGAGGGCATAGAAAACATCATTTTGAAGAATCTTTATAACAGGCATAAAGGAGTCAGAGGGGGGATGAGTAGGAGGAATATGCCCAGAATCGTCCAGAGTGGAGTTTTTAGAAAACGTTTGAGAGAAGAGTTCAGCCTTAGAGATAGATGAAACGGCATTGTTGCCGTCAGGACTGAGGAGTGGAGGGAAAGATGAAGAAGTGAAGTTGGAGGAGATGTTTTTGGCTAGATGCCAGAAGTCACGGGAAGAGTTAGAGAAAGCAAGGTTTTGACATTTTCTATTAATGAAAGAATTTTTGGTTAGTCGGAGAATAGATTTGGCACGATTTCGGGCAGAAATGTAAAGTTCATAATTAGCACATAAAATAATGTAAATTTATATGAAAATATATATACAAATACACATAAAATACCATGAATTTGTATAAAAATATATATTCAAAATAAATATTAAATAATGTAAAAGCGTATAAAAATATATATACAAAGTACATATAAAATAATGTAAATTCGTATCAATATAAATCAACAAAACACCAATAAAATAATATATATATGAATGAAAATATATTTACAAAATACACATAACATAACTAAAATTTGTATTAAAATATATACAAAAATACATAGAAATAATTTGAGTTTGTATGAAAATAGATATACAAAATACACATAAAACTAGGTAAATTTCTTTTGAAATGTATATACAAAATACCCATAAAATATTGTAAATTTGTGTCAAAATATATAAACAAATACACATAAAATAACGTAAATTTGTATGAAAAATATATACAAAATACACATAGAATCATGTCAATTCGTATCAAAATGAATGAACAGAACATCAATAATGTAATGTAAATTTGTATGAAAATAAAGATGCAAAATACCCAAAAAATAAAGCATATGTTTATAAAAATACAGATACAAAAATACACATCGAATAATTAAATTTGTATTAAAATTAATATACAAAACGCGTATATAATAAGGTAAATTTGTATTGAAAAAATATGCAACATACACGTTTACTCATACAAATTTATATTATTTTATTGATATTTTGTTTATTTATTTTGATACGAATTACATGATTATATATGTATTTTGTACACATTTTTTTATACGTATTTACATTATTTAATGTGTATTTTGTTTATATATTTTCATACAAATTTACGTTATTATATGTGTATTTGTATAAATATTTTGATACAAATTTACTTTATTTCATGTATTTTGTATATATATTTCAATTCAAATTTAGCTTATTTTGTGTTTATTTTGTATATATTTTCATACAAATTTAATTACTTCTGTGTATTTTTGTATATAGTTTTATATAAATTTACGTTATTTTATGTGTATTTTGAATATTTATATTTATACAAATACACATTCTTTTATTGGTATTTTGTTTATTTATTTTGATACGAGTTGACATTATTTTACGTGTATTTTGTATACATTTTTTTATACGTATTTACTTCATTTTATGTGTATTTTGTATATATATATTTATAGAAATCTACGTTATTTTATGTGTATTCGTATACATATTTTGAAACAAATTTACATTGCTTTATATGTATTTTGCATATCTATTTCAATACAAATTTACCTTATTGTATGTGTTTTTTATATATTTATTTTAATACAAATCTAATTTTTTTATGTGTATTACAAATTTAAATATTTTATGTATATTTTGGTATATATATTTTTATAAGAAATGCGCTATTTGATGGGAATTTTGCATCTTTATTTTCATTCAAATTTACATTATTTTATTAATATTCGGTGTATTTATTTTGATACGATTTTACATTATTCTATTTGTTTTTTGTATATATTTTTTTTATACATATTTACATTATTTAATGTGTATCTTGCATATATATTTCATACAAATTTATTATCTATTATTTGTTTTCATACAAATACACATTCTTTTCATGATATTTTGTTTATTTATTTTGACACGAATTTACATTACTTAATATGTATTTTGAATATATATTTTTATACGTATTTACATAATTTCATGTGTATTTTGTATATATATTTCTATAGAAATCTACGTTATTTTATGTGTATTCGTATATATATATTTTGAAACAAATTTACATTGTTTTATATGTATTTTTGAATATCTCTTTCAATACAAATTTACCTTACTGTATATGCATTTTGTATATTTATTTCAATACAAATTTAAATATTTTATGTGTATTTTGGTATATATATTTTTAGAAAAAATGCGCTATTTTATGGGAATTTTGCATCTTTCTTTTCATACAAATTTATATTATTTTGTTGTTATTCTCTGTATTTATTTTGATACGATTTTACATTATTCTATTTGTTTTTTGTATATATTTTTTTATACACATTTACATTATTTAATGTGTATCTTGCATATATATTTTATACAAATTTACGTTATTTAAGTGTATTTGTTTATATATTTTCATTCAAATTTACATTATTTTATGTGTATTTTGTATATGTATTTCAATAGAAATTTAACTAGTTTTATGTGTTTTTTGTATATATATTTTTATACAAATTTAAATTATTTTTGTGTATTTTTTTAATAGAGTTATATACAAATTTACATTATTTTATGTGTATTTTGTATATGTATTTCAATACAAATTTACCTAATTTTATGTGTATTTTGTATATTTCTTTTCATACAAATTTTAATTATTTTCGTATATTTTTGTATATAGTTTTATACAAATTTAGGTTATTTTACGTACGCATTTACATTATTTAATGTGTGTTTTGTATATATTTTAATGCAAATTTACTTTATTTTATGTGCATTTTTGTAAGTTTGTAATGAAATAGATATGCAAAATAAATATAAGACAATGTAAATTTGTTTCAAAATATATAGGAATACACATAAAATAACGTAGATTTCTATAAAAATATATACAAAATACACATAAAATGAAATAAACACGTATAAAAAAATGAATACAAAATACACATAAAATAATGTAAAATCGTATCAAAATAAATAAACAAAATACCAATAAAAGAATGTGTATTTGTATAAATATAAATATACAAAATACACATAAAATATCGTAAATTTGTATAAAACTATATACAAAAATACACAGAAGTAATTAAATTAAATAAATGTTAAATAATGTAAATGCGTATAAAAATATATATACAAAGTACATATAAAATAATACAAATTTAATTATTCTATGTGTATTTTTGTATATGTAATTTCATAAAAAATGCTTTATTTTATGAGTATTTTGCATTTTTATTTTCATACAAATTTACTTTATATTATTGATATTCTGTGTATTTATTTTGATACGATTTTACATTATTCTATGTATATTTTGTATATATATTTCATACAAATGAACGTTATTTTATGTGAATTTGTTTTCATTTCATAAATATTTACATTATTTCATGTGCATTTTGTACATGTATTTAAATCCAAATTTAACTAATTATATGTGTATTATGTATATCTATTTTCATACAAATCGAAATTAATTTTGTGTATTTTAGTATATATTTTTATTCAAATTTTCGTAATTTTATGTGTATTTTGTATATTTATTTTCCTACAAATATACGTTCTTTTATCGGAATTTTGTTTATTTATTTTGATACGAATTTTCATTATTTTAGGTGTATGTGATATATATATTTTTATACTTATTTACATAATTTTATATGTATTTTGAATATATATTTTCATAGAAATTTACTCTATTTTATGTGTATTCGTATATATATTTTGATACAAATTTACATTATTTATGTGTATTTCGCATATCTATTTCAATACAAATTTTCATTATTGTATGTGCCTTTTGTATATTTATTTTGATACAAATTTAATTATTTTATGTGTATTTTTGTATATATATTTTTTAAACAAATATGCGTTATTATATGGGTATTTTGCATCTTTATTTTCATACAAATTTACATTATTTTATTGATAGTCTGTTTATTTATTTTGATACGATTTTACGTTATTCTGTGTATTTTGTGTATATATTTTTAGACATATTTACATTATTTAATGTATATTTTGTACATATATTTTATGGAAATTTACGTTATCTTATGTGTATTTGTTTATATATTTTCATACAAATTTACATTATTTTATATGTATTTTGTATATGTATTTCAATAAAAATTTGCCTAATTTCATGTGTATTTTGCATATCTATTTTCAAACAAATTTAAATTATTTTTGTGTATTTTTGTATATATTTTTATACAAATTTTTGTTATTTTATTTGTATTTTGTATATATATTTTCCTACAAATATACATTCTTTTAGACGAAATTTTGTTTATTTATTTTGATACGAATTTACATTATTTTATGTGTATTTTGTATATATATTTTTCTATGTATTTACATTATTTTATGTGTATTTTGTATATATATTTTCATAAAAATTTACGTAATTTTATTGTGTGTATTCGTATATATTTTGATAAAAAATTTCATTATTTTATGTATTTTTTGCATATCTATTTCAATAAAAATCTACCTTATTGTATGTGTATTTTGTTTATTTATTTTAACACAAATTCAATTATTTAATGTGTATTTTTGTATATATATATATTTTTTTTAAATATGAGTTATTTTATGGATATTTTGCATCTTTAATTTTATAAATTTTTACATTACGTACATATCTTTTATACGTATTTACATTATTTAATGTGTATTTTGTTTATATATTTTTATACAAATTTACGTTATTATATGTGTATTTGAATATATATTTTGATACAAATTTACATTATTTTATGTATTTTCTATATTTATTTCAATTCAAATTTAGCTTATTTTATGTGTCTTTTGTATATCTATTTTCATACAAATTTAATTATTTTTGTTTATTTTTGTATATAGTTTTATACAATTTTACGTTATTTTATGTGTATTTTGTATATTTATATTTATACAAGTAAACATTCTTTTATTGGCATTTAGTTTATTTATTTTGATACGAGTTTACATTATTTTATGTGTATTTTATATACATTTTCTTATACGTATTTACTTCATTTGATGCGTATTTTGTATATATATTTTTATAGAAATCTACGTTATTTTATGTGTATTCGTATATATATTTTGAAACAAATTTACATTGTTTTTATGTATTTTGCATATCTATTTCAATACAAATTTACCTTATTGTATGTGCATTTTGTATATTTATTGTAATACAAATTTAAATATTTTATGTGTATTTTGGTATATATATTTTCATAAAAAATGCGTTGTTTTATGGGTATTTTGCATCTTTATTTTCATACAAATTTACATTATTTTATTAATATTCTGTGTATTCATTTTGATACTATTTTACATTATTCTATTTGTGTTTTGTATATATTTTTTAATACATATTTACATTATTTAATATGTATTTTCTATATATATTTCATACAAATTTACGTTATTTTAAGTGTATTTGTTTATATATTTTCATTCAAATTTACATTATTTTATGTGTATTTTGTATATGTATTTCAATAGAAATTTAACTAGTTTTATGTGTATTTTGTATATATATTTTTATACAAATTTAAATTATTTTTGAGTATTTTTTTAATAAAGTTTTATACAAATTTACAATATTTTATGTGTATTTTGTATATTTATTTTCATACAAATACACATTCTTTTATTGATATTTTGTTTATTTATTTTGATGCGAATTTACATTATTTAATGTGTATTGTGTATATATATTTTTTATACGTATTTACGTCATTTCATGTGTATTTTGTATATATATTTCTATAGAAATATACGTTATTTTATGTGTATTCGTATATATATTTTGAAACAAATATACATTGTTTTATGTGCATTTTGTATATTTTATCAATACAAATTTACCTTATTGTACGTGCATTTTGTATATTAATTTTAATACAAATTTAATTATTCTATGTGTATTCTTGTATATGTATTTTTAAAAAATATGCTTTATTTTATGGGTATTTTGCATCTTTATTTTCATACAAAATTACATTATTTTATTGTTTTTCTGTGTATTTATTTTGATACGATTTTACATTATTCTATGTATATTTTGTATATCTATTTTATACAAATGTACGTTATTTTATGTGAATTTGTTTTCATTTCATACAAATTTACATTATTTTATGTGTATTTTGTACATGTATTTAAATATAAATTTAACTAATTATTTGTGTATTTTGTATATCTATTTTCATACAAATTAAAATTTATTTTTTTGTTTGTTTTGTATATATTTTTATTCAAATTTTCGTAATTTTATGTGTATTTTGTATATTTATTTTCCTACAAATATACGTTCTTTTATCGGAATTTTGTTTATTTATTTTGATACGAATTTTCATTTTTTTAGGTGTATTTGATATATATATTTTTATAGTTATTTACATAATTTTATATGTATTTTGAATATATTTTCATATAAATTTACTCTATATGTATATACAAAAAAACACAAAATTAATTTAAATTTGTATGAAAATAAATATACAAAATACACATAAAATTAGGTAAATTTGTATTGAAATACATATACAAAATACACTTAAAATAATGTAAATTTGAATGAAATTATATAAACAAATACACTTAAAATAACGTTAATTTGTATAAAATATATATAAAAAATACACATTAAATAATAAAAATATGTATAAAAAATATATACAAAACACAAATAGTATAATATAAAATCGTATCAAAATATGTACACAGAATATTAATAAAATAATGTACATTTGTGAAAACTAAGATGCAAAATACCTATAAAATAACGCATTTTTAAATTATATATACCAAAATACACATAAAATATTTGAATTTGTATTAAAATAAATATACAAAATGCACATACAATAAAACAAATTTGTATTGAAATAGATATGCAAAAAACATATAAAACAATGTAAATTTGTTTCAAATATATACGAATACACATAAAATAACATAGATTTCTATAAATATATATATACAAAATAAATAGAAAATCAAGTAAATACAAATACAAAAATGTATACAAAATACACATAAAATAATATAAAATCGTATAAATATAAATAACCAAAATACCAATAAGAGAATGTGTATTTGTATAAATATAAATATACAAAATGCACATAAAATAACGTAAATTTGTATAAAACTATATACTAAAATACACAAAAGTAAATAAATTTGTATGAAAATAGATATACAAAATACACATAAAATAAGCTAAATTTGAATTGAAATATATTTACAAAATACATAAAATAAATAAACTCGTTTCAAAATATTTTTAACAAATACACATATAATAACGTAAATTTGTAAAAAAATATATAAACAAAATACACATTAAGTAATGTAAATACGTATAAAAAAATATTTACAAAATACAGCAATAATCAAGTCATTCGTATCAAAATAAATAAACAAAAAACTAATTAAATAATGTAAATTTGTATGAGAAAACATATACAAAATACACATAAAATAACGTTTTTAAGTTTCTATAAAAATATATGTACAAAAAGCACATAAAATTAGTTTGCATAAAAAAATATATACAAAACACACATTAGATAATGTAAATGAGTATAAAAATATGTATACAAAATACCTATGAAATAATCTAAATTCGTATCGAGTTAAATTAAGAAAATAACAGTAAAATAATGTAGTTTTGGATGAAAATATATATAAACACACATAAAATAACCTAAATACAAATACAAATATACACATTAAATAATGTGAATTTTGTATATATTTTTATATAAATTTATGTATTTGTAATATATATTTTATAGAAACATAAAACGTTATTTTATGTGTATTTTGTATATATATACACATACAAATATACATTTATTTAATTAAAATTTGTTCATTTATTTTATACGAATACACACGATTATTGCTGTATTTTGTAAATATATATTTTATACATAAAATAGTTTAAATACGTAATATATATACAAAATACACATAAAATAAATAATTTAGTAAAAAAATTGAATACACAAAATTCCAAAAAATGTTTGTTTATATATTTTTTATACAAATTTACGTTATTATATGTGTATTTGTTAAAATATTTTGAAACAATTTACATTATTTTATGTATTTTGTATATATATTTCAATTAAAATTTAGCTTATGTTATTGTATTTTGTATATCTATTTTCATACAAATTTAATTACTTTTGTGTATTTTTGTATATAGTTTTATACAAATTTACGTTATTTTATGTGCATTTTGTATATTTATATTTATACAAATTTACATTATTTTATTAGTATTTTGTTTATTTATTTTGATACGATTTTACATTATTTTATGTGTATTTTCTATATGTATTTTTATACGTATATACAGTATTTAATCTGTATTTTGTATATATATTTTTATTAAAATTTACGTTATTTTATGTGAATTTTGTATATTTATTTTCATACAAATTAATATAATTTTATGTGTATTTTGTATATATATTTCAATTAAAATTTAGGTTATTTTATGTGCATTTTGTATATTTATTTTAATACAAATTCAAATATTTTATGTGTATTTTGGTATATATAATTTTTAAAAAAATGCGTTATTTTATGGGTATTTTGCATCTTAATTTTCATACAAATTTACATTATTTTATTAATATTCTGTGTATTTATTTTGATACGATTTTACATTATTCTATATGTGTTTTGTATGTATTTTCTATACATATTTACTTTATTTAATGTGTATTTTGTATATATATTTTATACAAATCAACGTTATTTTAAGTGTATTTGTTTATATATTTTCATTCAAATTTACATTATTTTATGTGTATTTTGTATATGTATTTCAATACAAATTTACCTAATTTTATGTGTATTTTGTATATTTATTTTCATATAAATTTAAATTAATTTTGTGTTTTTTTGTATATACATATAGAGTAAATTTCTATGAAAATATATTCAAAATACATATAAAATTATGTAAATAACTATAAAAATATATATATCAAATACACCTAAAAAAAAAGAAAATTCGTATCAAAATAAATAAACAAAATTCCGATATAAGAACGTATATTTGTAGGAAAATAAATATGCAAAATACACATAAAATTACGAAAATTTGAATAAAAATATATACAAAAAAACAAAAAAATTAATTTTAATTTGTATGAAAATAGATATACAAAATACACAAATAATTAGTTAAATTTATATTTAAATACATGTACAAAATACACATAAAATAATGTAAATTTGTATGAAATGAAAACAAATTCACATAAAATAACGTACATTTGTATAAAATAGATATACAAAATATACATAGAATAATGTAAAATCGTATCAAAATAAATACACAGAAAAACAATAAAATAATGTAATTTTGTATGAAAATAAAGATGCAAAATACCCATAAAATAAAGCATATTTTTTTTAAAAATACATATACAAGAATACACATAGAATAATTAAATTTGTATTAAAATTAATATACAAAATGCACGTACAATAAGGTAAATTTGTATTGATAAAATATACAAAATGCACATAAAACAATGTATATTTGTTTCAAAATATATATACGAATACACATAAAATAACGTATATTTCTATAGAAATATATATACAAAATACACATGAAATGACGTAAATACGTATAAAAATATATATACACAATACACATTAAATAATGTAAATTCGCATCAAAATAAATAAACAAAATATCAATAAAAGAATGTGTATTTGTATGAAAATAAATATACAAAATACACATAAAATATTGTAAATTTGTATAAAACTTTATTAAAAAAATACACAAAAATAATTTAAATTTGTATAAAAATATATATACAAAATACACATAAAACTAGTTAAATTTCTATTGAAATACATATACAAAATACACATAAAATAATGTAAATTTGAATGAAAATATATAAACAAATACACTTAAAATAACGTAAATTTGTATGAAATATATATAGAAAATACACATTAAATAATGTAAATATGTATAAAAAAATATATACAAAACACAAATAGAATAATGTAAAATAGTATCAAAATGAATACACAGAATATTAATAAAATAATGTAAATTTGTATGAAAATAAAGATGCAAAATACCCATAAAACAACGCATTTTTTATGAAAATATATATACCAAAATACACATAAAATATTTAAATTTGTATTACAATAAATATACAAAATGCACATACAATAAGGTAAATTTGTATTGAAATAGATATGCAAAATACACATAAAACAATGTAAATTTGTTTCAAAATATATATACGAATACATAAAATAACGTAGATTTCTATAAAAATATATATACAAAATACGCATCAAATGAAGTAAATACGTATAAGAAAATGTATATAAAATACACATAAAATAATGTAAACTCGTATCAAAATAAATAAACTAAATGCCAATAAAAGAATGTTTACTTGTATAAATATAAATATACAAAATACACATAAAATAACGTAAAATTGTATAAAACTATATACAAAAATAAACAAAAATAATTAAATTTGTATGAAAATAGATATACAAAAGACACATAAAATAAGCTAAATTTGAATTGAAATAAATATAGAAAATACATAAAATAATGTAAATTTGTATCAAAATATATATTCAAATACACATATAATAACGTAAATTTGTATAAAAATATATAAACAAAATACACATTAAATAATGTAAATACGTATAAAAGATATGTACGTAATGTAAAAATTTATAAAATTAAAGATGCAAAATATCCATAAAATAACTCATATTTAAAAAAATATATATATACAAAAATACACATTAAAGAATTGAATTTGTGTTAAAATAAATAAACAAAATACACATACAATAAGGTAGATTTTTATTGAAATAGATATGCAAAAAATACATAAAATAATGAATTTTTTTTATCAAAATATATACGAATACACACAATAAAATTACGTAAATTTTTATGAAAATATATATACAAAATACACATAAAATAATGTAAATACATAGAAAAATATATATACAAAATACACATAAAATAATGTAAATTCGTATCAAAATAAATAAACAAAATTTCGTCTAAAAGAATGTATATTTGTAGGAAAATATATATACAAAATACAAATAAAATAACAAAAATTTGTATAAAAATATATACAAAAATACACAAAAATAATTTAAATTTGTTTGAAAATAGATATGCAAAATACACATGAAATTAGGCAAATTTTTATTGAAATACATATACAAAATACACATAAAATAATGTAAATTTGTATGAAAATATATAAACAAATACACATAAGATAACGTAAATTTCCATAAAATATATGTACAAAATATACATTAAATAATGTAAATATGTCTAAAAATATATACACAAAATACACAGAATAACGTAAAATCGTATCAAAATAAATAAACAGACTATCAATAAAATAATGTAAATTTGTATGAAAATAAAGATGCAAAATACCCATATAATAACGCACATTTGTTTAAAAATATATATACAAAAATACACATAAAATAATTAAATTTGTATCAAAATAAATATACAAAAGGCACATACAATAATGAAAATTTGTATTGAAATAGATATGCGAAATACACATAAATAATGTAAATTTGTATCAAAATATATATACGAATACACATAAAATAGAGTAAATTTCTATGAAAATATATATTCAAAATACATATAAAATTATGTAAATAAGTATAAAAATATATATATCACATACACCTAAAATAATGAAAATTCGTATCAAAATAAATAAACAAAATTCCGATAAAAGAACGTATATTTGTAGGAAAATAAATATACAAAATACACATAAAATTACGAAAATTTGAATAAAAATATATACTAAAATACACAAAATTAATTTCGATTTGTATGAAAATAGATATACATAATACACATATAATTAGTTAAATTTGGATTTAAATACATGTACAAAATGCACATGAAATAATGTAAATATTTATGAAATGAAAACAAATTCACATAAAATAACGTTCATTTGTATGAAATATATATACAAAATATACATAGAATAATGTAAAATCGTATCAAAATAAATACACAGAATATCAATAAAATAAAGTAAATTTGTATGAAAATAAAAATGCAAAATACTCATAAAATAAAGCATTTTTTTATGAAATTACATATACAAAAATACACATAGAATAATTAAATTTGTATTATTTTATATGTACTTTGTATATATATTTTTATACGCATTTACATTATTTAACATTTATTTAATTTAATTACTTCTGTGTATTTTTGTATATAGTTTTATACAAATTTACGATATTTTATGTGTATTTTGTATATTTATATTTATACAAATACACATTCTTTTATTGGTATTTTGTTTATTTATTTTGATACGATTTTACATTATTTTATGTGTATTTTGTATTCATTTTTTTATACGTGTTTATTTCATTTTATGTGTATTTTGTATATATTTTTATAGAAATCTACGTTATTTTATGTGTATTCCTATATATTTTGAAACAAATTTACATTGTTTTATATTTATTTTGCATATCTATTTCAATAGAAACTTACAAAAATGCACATAAAATAAAGTAAATTTGCATTAAAATATATACAAAACACACATTAAATAATGTAAATGCGTACGTAATATAACCTAAATTTGTATAAAACTATATACAAAAATATACAAAAATAATTAAAATTTGTATGAAAAGAAATATACAAAATACACAAAAAATTAGGTAAATTTGTATTGAAATACATATACAAAATACACATAAAATAATGTAAATTTGTATATAACTCTATTAAAAAAATACACAAAAATAATTAAAATTTGTATAAAAATATATATACAAAAAACACATAAAACTAGTTAAATTTCTATTGAAATACATATACAAATTACACATAAAATAAAGAAAATTTGAATGAAAATATATAAACAAATACAGTTAAAAAACGTAAATTTGTATAAAATATATATGCAAGATACACATTAAATAATGTAAATGTGTATAAAAAAATATATACAAAAAACAAATAGAATAATGTAAAATCGTATCAAAATAAATACAGAGAATAACAACAAAATAATGTAAATTTGTATGAAAAGAAAGATGCAAAATTCCCATAAAATAGCGCATTTTTTCTAAAAATATATATACCAAAATACACATAAAATATTTAAATTTGTATTGAAATAAATATACAAAATGCATATACAGTAAGGTAAATTTGTATTGAAAGAGATATTCAAAAATACATATAAAACAATGTAAATTTGTTTCAAAATATATATATACGAATACACATAAAATAACGTAGATTTCTATAGAAATATATATACAAAATACACATGAAATTATGTAAATACGTATAAAAATATATATTCAAAATACATATTAAGTAATGTAAATTCGTGTCAAAATAAATAAACAAAATATCATGAAAAGAATGTGTATTTGTATGAAAACAAATAATAGATAATAAATTTGTATGAAATATATATGCAAGATACACATTAAATAATGTAAATATGTATAAAAAAAATATATACAAAAAACAAATAGAATAATGTAAAATCGTATCAAAATAAATACACCGAATATTAATAAAATAATGTAAATTTGAATGAAAATAAAGATGCAAAATTCCCATCAAATAGCGCATTTCTTATAAAAATATATATACCAAAATATACATAAAATATTTAAATTTGTAATACACATAAAAAAATTAGATTTGTATTAAAATAAATATATAAAAAACACATACAATAAGGTAAATTTGTATTGAAATAGATATGCAAAATACATATAAAGCAATGTAAATTTGTTTCAAAATATGTATACGAATACACATAAAATAACGTAGATTTCTATAAATATATATATACAAAATACACATAAAATGAAGTAAATATGTATAAAAAAATGTATACAAAATACACATAAAATAATGTCAACTCGTATCAAAATAAATAAACAAAATACGAATAAAAGAATGTGTATTTGTATAAATATAAATATACAAAATACACATAAAATAACGTAAATTTATATAAAACTATATACAAAAATACACAGAAGTAATTAAATTTGTATGAAAATATATACAAAATAAACACAAAATAAGCTAAATTTGAATTGAAATATATATACAAAATACATGAAATAAAGTAAATTTGTATCAAAATATTTATACAAATACACATATAATAACGTAAATTTGTATGAAAATATATAAACAAAATACACATTAAATAATGTAAATACGTATAAAAAAATGTGTACAAAATACATATATAATCATGTAATTCGTATCAAAATAAATAAACAAAATATCAATAAAATAATATAAATTTGTATGAGTAAACGTGTATGTTGCATATTTTTTCAATACAAATTTACCTTATTATATACGCGTTTTGTATATTAATTTTAATACAAATTTAATTATTCGATGTGTATTTTTGTATCTGTATTTTTATAAACATATGCTTTATTTTTTGGGTATTTTGCATCTTTATTTTCATACAAATTTACATTACATTATTGATGTTCTGTTCATTCATTTTGATACGAATTGACATGATTCTATGTGTATTTTGTATATATTTTTCATACAAATTTACGTTATTTTATGTGTATTTGTTTATATATTTTGACACAAATTTACAATATTTTATGGGTATTTTGTATATACATTTCAAGAAATTTACTAGTTTTATGTGTATTTTGTATATCTATTTTCATACAAACTCAAATTATTTCTATGTATTTTGTATATATTTTAATACAAATTTTAGTTATGTTATGTGTATTTTGTAAATATATTTTATTCATATATATATTATTTTATTGGTGTTTTGTTGATTTATATTGATACGAATTTACATTATTTTATGTACTTTGTATATATATTTTATACGCTTTTACATTATTTAATATTTATTTTGAATATATATTTTATACAAATTCATAGTATTTATGTGTATTTGTATATATATTTTCATATAAATTTACATTATTTTATGTGCTAATTATGAACTTTACATTTCTGAAATCGTGCCAAATCTATTCTCCGACTAACCAAAATTCTTTCATTAATAGAAAATGTCAAAACCTTGCTTTCTCTAACTCTTCCCGTGACTTCTGGCATCTAGCCAAAACATCTCTCCAACTTCACTTCTTCATCTTTCCCTCCACTCTCAGTCCTGACAGCAACACTGCCGTCTCATCTATCTCTAAGGCTGAACTCTTCTCTCACACGTTTTCTAAAAACTCCACTCTGGACGATTCTGGGCATATTCCTCCTACTCATCCCCTCTGACTCCTTTATGCCTGTTATAAAGATTCTTCAAAATGATGTTTTCTATGCCTCTCTGGCCTCAATCCTCAGAAGGCTTATGGACCTGATGGAGTGCCTCCTATTGTCCTTAAAACTGTGCCTCCGTGCTGTCACCCTGCCTGGTCAAACTCTTTCGCCTCTGCCTGTCAACATCTACCTTTCCTTCTTGCTGGAAGTATGCCTTCATACAGCCTGTACCTAAGAAGGGTGACCACTCCAATCCCTCAAACTACCGTCCTATTGCTTTACTTTCTTGTCTATCTAAAGCTTTTGAATCAATCCTTAACCGGAAGATTCAAAAGCACCTTTCCACTTCTGACCTTCTATCTGATCGCCAGTATGGGTTCCGCAAGGGGCGTTCTACTGGTGATCTCCTAGCCTTCTTAACTGACTCTTGGTCATCCTCTCTTAGCCGTTTCGGTGAAACTTTTGCTATTGCGCTGGCACAAATCTTTGCTTTCTAAACTACCCTCCTACGGTTTCTATCCTTCTCTCTGTACCTTTATCTCCAGTTTCCTTTCTGACCGTTCTATTTCTGCCGTGGTAGACGGTCACTGTTCTTCCTAAATCTATTAACAGTGGTGTCCCACAGGGTTCTGTCCTATCTCCACTCTTTTTCTGTTGTTCATTGATGATCTTCTTTCCAAAACGAACTGTCCTATCCATTCCTACGCCGATGATTCCACTCTGCATTATTCAACTTCTTTTAATAGAAGACCCACCCTTCAGGAACTTAACGACTCAAGGCTGGAGGCTGCAGAACGCTTAGCCTCAGACCTTACTATTATTTCCGATTGGGGCAAGAAGAACCTGGTGTCCTTCAACGCCTCAAAAACACAGTTTCTCCACCTATCCACTCGACACAATCTTCCAAACAACTATCCCTATTCTTTGACAACACCCAGCTATCACCTTCCTCAACACTAAACATCCTCGGTCTATCCTTAACTCAAAATCTCAACTGGAAACTTCATATCTCATCTCTTACTAAATCAGCTTCCTCGAGGCTGGGCGTTCTGTACCGTCTCCGCCAGTTCTTCTCCCCTGCACAGTTGCTGTCCATATACAGGGGCCTTGTCCGCCCTCGTATGGAGTATGCATCTCATGTGTGGGGGGGCTCCACTCACACAGCTCTTCTGGACAGAGTGGAGGCTAAGGCTCTTCGTCTCATCAGCTCTCCTCCTCATACTGATAGTCTTCTACCTCTTAAATTCCGCCGCAATGTTGCCTCTCTTTCTATCTTCTATCGATATTTCCACGCTGACTGCTCTTCTGAACTTGCTAACTGCATGCCTCCCCCCCTCCCGCGGCCCCGCTGCACTCGACTTTCTACTCATGCTCATCCCTATACTGTCCAAACCCCTTATGCAAGAGTTAACCAGCATCTTCACTCTTTCATCCCTCACGCTGGTAAACTCTGGAACAATCTTCCTTCATCTGTATTTCCTCCTGCCTACGACTTGAACTCTTTCAAGAGGAGGGTATCAGGACACCTCTCCTCCCGAAACTGACCTATCTTTCGGCCACCTCTTTGGATTATTTTTAGGAACAGCGAGTAGCGTGCTTTTTTTTTTATTAATGTTTACTTTTTTGTGCCCTTGAGCTGTCTCCTTTGCTGTAAAAAAAAAAAAAAAAAAAGTGTATTTTGTACATATATTTTATTTCAAATCTATCTTATTTTATGTTTATTTTGCATATATATTTTGTATATTTATATTTATCCAAATACACATTCTTTTATTGGTATTTTGTTTATTTATTTTAAATCGAATTTACATTATTTTATGTGTATTTTGTATACATTTTTTTATACGTATTTACTTAATTTTATGTGTATTTTGTATTTATATTTTTATAGAAATCTACGTTTTTTTATTTGTATTCGTATATATATTTTGAAACAAATTTACATTGTTTTATATGTATTTTTGCATATCTCTTTCAATACAAATTTACCTTATTGTATGTGCAGTTTGTATATTTATTTCAATACAAATTTAAATATTTTATGTGTATTTTGGTATATATTTTTATAAGAAATGCGCTATTTTATGGGAATTTTGCATCTTTATTTTCATACAAATTTACATTATTTTAATAATATTCAGTGTATTTATTTTGATACGATTTTACATTATTCAATTTGTTTTTTGTATATACTTTTTTATACATATTTACATTATTTAATGTGTATCTTGCATATATATTTTATACAAATTTATTATCTATTATCTATTTTCATACAAATACACATTCTTTTCATGATATTTTGTTAATTTATTTTGACACGAATTTACATTATTTGATATGTATTTTGTATATATATTTTTATACGTATTTACATAATTTCATATGTATTTTGTATATATATTTCTATAGAAATCTACTTTATTTTATGTGTATTCGTTTATATATTTTGAAACAAGTTTACATTGTTTTATATGTATTTTTGAATATTTCTTTTAATACAAATTTACCTTACTGTACATGCATTTTGTATATTTGTTTCAATACAAATTTAAATATTTTATGTGTATTTTGGTATATATATTTTTATAAAAAATGCGATAATTTTTGGGAATTTTGCATCTTTATTTTCATACAAATTTACATTATTTTATTGATATTCTGTGTATTTATTTTGATACGATTTTACATTATTCTATTTTTTTTGTATATATTTTTTCATACACATTTACATTATTTAATGTGTATCTTGCATATATATTTTATACAAATTTACGTTATTTTAAGTGTATTTGTTTATATATTTTCATTCAAATTTACATTTATTTTAATTCGAAATTACATTATGTTATGTGTATTTTGTATACATTTTTTTATACGTATTTACTTAATTTTATGTGTATTTTGTATATATATTTTTATACAAATCTACGTTTTTTAATTTGTATTCGTATATATATTTTGAAACAAATTTACATTGTTTTATTTGTATTTTTGCATATCTCTTTCAATACAAATTTACCTTATTGTATGTGCATTTTGTATATTTATTTCAATGCAAATTAAAATATTTTATGTGTGTTTTGGTATATATATTTTTATAAGAAATGCGCTATTTTATGGGAATTTTGCATCTTTATTTTCATACAAATTTACATTATTTTATTAATATTCGGTGTATTTATTTTGATACGATGTTACATTATTCTATTTGTTTTTTGTATATACTTTTTTATACATATTTACATTATTTAATGTGTATCTTGCATATATATTTTATACAAATTTATTATCTATTATCTATTTTCATACAAATACACATTCTTTTCATGATATTTTGTTTGTTTATTTTGACACGAATTTACATTATTTGATATGTATTTTGTATATATATTTTTATACGTATTTACATAATTTCATATGTATTTTGTATATATATTTCTATAGAAATCTACTTTATTTTATGTGTATTCGTATATATATTTTGAAACAAATTTACATTGTTTTATATATATTTTTGAATATCTCTTTCAATACTAAGTTACCTTACTGTATATGCATTTTGTATATTTATTTCAAAACAAATTTAAATATTTTAATTGTATTTTGGTCTAAATATTTTTATAAAAAAATGCGATAATTTTTGAAATTTAGCATCTTTATTTTCATATATACATAAAATAACGTAATTTTGTATAAAATATATGCAAGATACACATTAAATATATAATATGTGTATAAAAATATATAAAAATAGAATAATATAAACCATATCAAAATAAATACACAGAACATCAATAAAATAATATAGTTATGAAATAAGATACAAAATTCTCAAAAATATCGCATTTTTTATAAATATATATAACCAGGAATACACATTAGAAATGATAGCAAATGTAATATCAAAAAATATATACAAAAAAAACAAACAGAGCAATGTAAAGCAAATATCTAGAAATAAATACACAGAATATCAATAAAACAATAACAAATTTGTATGAGAAAATAAGATAAATTCTCCAAAAATTATCACATTTTATAAAATATATTAGCAAAAATACATAAATATTTAAATTTGTATTGAAATAAATATACACAAAAATGCTTACATACGGTCGAATAAATTTGTATTGAAGAGATATTCAAAAATACTATATAAAACAATGTAAATTTGTTTCAAAAACTCTTATATACGAATACACATAAAATAAAAGTGAATTTCTATAGAAATATATATACCAATACATAGCATAGATTAATGTAAATACGATGGCAAAATATATATTCAAAATACATATCCAAATAATGTGAAATTTGTATCAAAATAAATAAACAAAATATCATGAAAAATGTGTATTTGTATGAAAATAGATAATGAATGGCAGACACATTATAAATATATAGCCACCAGATACGATTAAATATAAATATGTAAAAAAGTATATACAAAACAAATAGAAATAATGTAACATCGGCCGTCAAAATAAATACACCGAATATTAATAAAATAATGACAAATTTGTATGAAAGCTCAGATACCAAAATTCCCATAAATAGCGCATTTCTTATAAAATATATATTCAAAATACACATCAAAATATTTAATTTGCGTTGAAGCAAATATGCAAATGCGCATACAAATAAAGGCTAAATTTAACATTGAAAAAGGTGTGAAAGTATGTGTGTTGAGCATGAAAATAGACAGATTTAATATATGTGGAAATACACATAAAATAATGTGAGATTTATATGAAAATGCATATACAATGCACACATAAAATACCATAGTTTTCTGTAAAAAGTGTATATTCAGAATAAATGTAAAGATAATGTAAGCATTGTAAAGTAATATAATATAGGTACATATAAAATAATGCAAATTCGTCATCATTATAGTCAACAAAACACTTGATAAAATAATATATGTTTGAACAAAATAAATTTACAAAATGCACATAGGAAACTAGTGAAATTTCTTTTGAGTTATATACAAAATACCCATGAAATATTGTAAATTTGTGTCAAATATATAAACAAATACACATAAAATAACGTAAATTTATTATGAAAATATACAAAATACACATAGAATAATGTCTGATCCTATCAAATGAATGAGCAGATATCAAGCTAAAATAATATATTATGAAAATAAAGATGCAAATACCCAAATAAACATATATTTATAAAATACAGATACAAAATACATCGAATAATTAAATTGCATTAAATTAATATATAAAAAATGCGTATATAATGAATTTATTTATATTGAAAAAATATGCAACATACACGTTTACTCGCACAAATTTATATTATTTTATTATTTTGTTGGTCCCATGATTATATGTGTAATTTTTATACATATTTATATACATATTATTATTTAATATTATTTTTATTTATATTCTCATCTAATTACGTTGATATATGTGTATTTGTATAAATATTTACAAATACAAATTACTGTTTCATGTATTTTGTATATATATTTCAATTCAAATTTAGCTTATTTTGTGTGTATTTTGTATTGTTACTACATCTATAAATTTAATTACTTCTGTATTTTTGTATAGTTTTATACAAATTTACGTTATTTTAATATTATTTATTTTTATATATTGCTCTAAATACATTCTTTTATTGTTATTTTGTTTATTTATTTTGATACAATTTACATTATTTTATGTGTATTTTTATTTGTTTTTTTATACAATATTTACTTACATTTATGTGTATTTTGTATATATATTTTTTATGAAATCACGTAATTTCCTGTGTATTCATTATATATATTTTGAAACAAAATTTACATTGTTTATATATATTTGCATATCTATTTTAATACAAATTACACCTTATTGTATGTGTTTTTTTGCCATATTTATTTAAACACAAATTTAATTTTTTGATAATAACTTTTTGGTATACATATTTTTATAAATAAAAAAAAAAATGCGTTATTTTATAGGTATTTTATGCTTCTTTATTTTCTATACTGAAATATATACATTATTTTATTAACTATTTCACCTGTGTATTTATTTTGATACGATTTTACATTATTCTATTTGTGTTTTGTACCATATTTTTTATACAAATTTTGTTATTTTTAACTGGTGTATTTGTTTGTATGTGATATACTCATTCAAATTTACATAATTTTATGTGTATTTTGTGTATGTATTCAATACAAATTTACCCTAATTTTATGTATATTTTGTATATATTTATTTTTCATACAAATTTAAAAAATATTTTTGTGTATTTTGTATATAGTTTGATACTAAATTTAGGTTATTTATGTATTTTGTATATCTATTTTCATACTGAAATACACACATTCTTTTATTGATATTTTATTTTATTTATTTTGACATAAATTTACATTATTTAATGTGTATTTTGAATATATATTTTATACGTGTTACATCATTTCATGTATATTTTATAGTTTTAATTCTATTTAGTGTTTGTATATATTTGTTTATGCATATTACATTATTTAATGTGTGTTGTATATTTAAAACAAATTTACGTTATTATGCGCATCTGTAAATCTTTTGATACAAATTTACATTATTTATGTATTTTTGTATATATTTCAATACAAATTTTGTTTTTATTTTATGTATATTTTTATATCTATTTTCATTCATTATCAAATAAATAAACAAAATAACAATAAAATAATGTAAATTTGTGGCTATATATACAAATACACATAAATTAACAAATTTCAAAAATATATGTACAAAAATGCACATAAAATAAAAATAAATTTGCAAAATATATATACAAAACACATTAAATAATGTAAATGCGTACATAAAATAACCTAATTTGTATTAAGCTATACAAAATACACAAAATATTTAAATTTAGCTATGAAAAAGAAAATATACAAAATACACATAAAAAATTAGGTAAGAATTTGTATTGAAAATACATATACAAATATACCGCATAAATAATGTAAATTTGAATGAAAATATAAACTAAATACACTTAAAATAACAATAAATTTATATAACCTATATATACAAGAATACACATTAAATAATGTAAAATGTGTATAAAAAAATATATACAAAAAGAAATTGAATAATGTAAATCCTATCAATATAAATACACAGAATATCAATGAAATAATGTAGAAATTTGTATGAAAAGAAAGATGCAAAATTCCCCACATAAATATAGCGCATTTTTATAAAATATATATACCAAAATACACATAAAATATTTAAATTTGTATTGAAATAAATATACAAAATACATATACAGATAAAATTAAATATATGTATTGAAAGAGATATTCAAAAATACATATAAAAAACAAAGTAAATTTGTTTTAAAATATATATATACGAATACACATAAAATAACGTAGATTTCTATAAAATATATATTCAAAATACACATGAAATTATATAAATACATTAGCAAAATATATATACAAAATACATATCTAGAGTAAATTCGTTTCATGAAATAAATAAACAAAAATATCATGGAAGTAAGAATGTGTATTTGTATGAAAATAAATAATAGATAATAAATTTAGCCCTTATGAAATATATATGCAAGATACACATTAAATAAATGTAAATATGTATAAAAAATATATACAAAAACAAATAGAATAATGTGAAATCATTATCAAAATAAATACACCCGAATATTAATAAAATAATGTAAATTTGGCCCTATGAAAATAAAGATGTAAAACTCCCCATCAAATAGCGCATTGTTCTTATAAAAATATAGTACCAAAATACGCAAAAATATTTTAAATTTGTATTGGAAATAAATATACAATTTTGCATACAATAAAGATAAACTTGTATTGAAAAGAGAATGTGCAAAAAATTCATATAAAACAATGTAAATTTGTTTCAAAATATATGAACGAATACACATAAAATAACAATAGTTTATATGAAAATATACATACAAAATACACATAAAATTAAATAAATACGTATAAAAATAGATATACCTGAAATACACATAGAATAATGTAAAATTGTTTAAAAAAAAGATAAACAGAATATAAATAAAATAATGTAACAAATTTGTATATGAAAATAAAAATGCAAAATACCCATAAAATAAAAGCATATTTTATAAAAAATACATATACAAAAATACACATAGCATAATTAAATTTGTATTAAAATTAATATACAAATGCATATACAATGAGTAAATTTATTATTGAAAATATACAAAAATACACATAAAACAGTGTAAATTTATTTCAAAATCTATAAACGAATACTCATAAATCAACGTGAATTTCTATAGAAATATATATACAAAATACACATCAAATGATGTAAAGCACGTATAAATATATATATATATATAAAATACACATTAAATAATGTAAATTCGCGTCAAAATAAATAAAAGAAAATATCAATAAAAGAATATTGTATTTGTATGAAAATAGATATACAATATACACATAAAATCACCTAAATTTGTATAAAACTATATACAAAAATACACAAAATAATTTTAATTTGTATGAAAATAAATATACAAAATACACATAAAATTAGAGTAAATTTGTGTTGAAATAAATTTACAAATACACATAAAAATAATATGAATTTGAATGAAATATATAAACAAATACTCTTAAAATAACGTAAATTTGTATAAAATATATATAAAAAAATACACATTAAATAATGTAAATATGTATAAAAATATACAAAACACAAATGAATAATATAAAATCGTATCAAAATAAATACACAGAATATTAATAAAATAATGTAAATTTGTATGAAATAAAGCAAAATACCCATATAACGCATTTTTTTATTTATAAGAATAGATATAAAATACACATAAAAAAATTAAATTTGTATTAAAATAAATGTAAAAAGTACACAATACAATAAAATTAAATTTGTATTGAAATGAATATACAAAATACATATAAAACAATGTAAATTTGTTTCAAATATATATACAGAATACACATAAAATAACGTAGATTTTCTATAAAATATATACAAAATACACATAAAATGAAGTAAATACGTATAAAAATGTATACAAAATACACATAAAATAATGTAAATTCGTATCAAAATAAATAAAACAAAATACCAATTAAAGAGATGTGTGTTGTATAAATATAAATATAAAATACACACATAATATATCGTAAATTTATAAAACTATATACAAAATTACGTAATTAAAATTTGTGTGAAAATATATACAAAATACACACACAAAATTAAATTTGAATTGAAATATATATATACAAATACATAAAATAAAATGTATCAAAATATTTATACAAATACACATATAATAACGTAAATTTGTATGAAAATATATAAACAAAATACACATTAAATAATGTAAATACGTATAAAAAAATATGTACAAAATACACATATAATCATGTAATTCGTAGCAAAATAAATAAACAAAATACCAATAAAATAATATAAATTTGTATGAGTAAACGTGTATGTTGCATATTTTTTCAATACAAATTTACTTTATTATATACGCATTTTGTATATTAATTTTAATGCAAATTTAATTATACATATAAACAATGTAAATTTGTTTCAAAATATATATACGAATACACATGAAATAAGGTAGATTTCTATAAAAATATATATACAAAATACACATAAAATTAAGTAAATACGTATAAAAAATGTATACAAAATACACATAAAATAATGTAAATTAGTATCAAAATAAATAAACAAAATACCAATCAAAGAATGTGTATTTGTATAAATATATATATATACAAAATACACATTAAATAATATAAATTTGTTTAAAACTATACAAAATACACATGAAATGATGTAAATACGTATAAAAATATATATACAAAATACACATTAAATAATGTAAATTCGCGTCAAAATAAATAAACAAAATGTCAATAAAAGATTGTGTATTTGTATGAAAATAGATATACAAAATACACATAAAATAACCTAAATTTGTTTCAAACTATATACAAAAATACACAAAAATATTTTAAATTTGTATGAAAATAAATATACAAAATACACATAAAATTAGATAAATTTGTATTGAAATACATATACAAAATACACATAAAATAATGTAAATTTGAATGAAAAGACATAAACAAATACACTTAAAATAACGTAAATTTGTATAAAAAAAATATATACAAAACACAAATAGAATAATATAAAATCGTATCAAAATAAATACACAGAATATTAATAAAATAATGTAAATTTGTATGAAAATAAAGAGGCAAAATACCCATAAAATAACGCATTTTTTTTTTATTTATAAAAATATATATACCAAAAAACACATAAAAAAATTAAATTTGAATTAGAATAGATATATAAAAAACACATACAATAAGGTAAATTTGTATTGAAATAGATATGCAAAATACATATAAAACAATGTAAATTTGTTTCAAAATATATATACGAATACACATAAAATAACGTAGATTTCTATAAAAATATTAATACAAAATACACATAAAATGAATTAGATACGTATAAAAAAATGTATACAAAATACACATAAAATAATGTAAATTCGTATCAAAATAAATATACAAAATACCAATAAAAGAATGTGTATTTGTATGAATATGAATATACAAAATACACATAAAATAACGTAAATTTATATAAAACTATATACAAAAATACACAGAAGTATTTTAATTTGTATGAAAATAGATATACAAAATAAGGTAAATTCGTTTCAAATTCAATAAACAAAATTCAGATAAAAGAACGTATATTTGTAGAAAAAATATATATACAAAATACACATAAAATAACGAAAATTTGTATGAAAATATATAAAAAAATAAACAAAAATAATTTCAATTTGTATGAAAATAAATATACAAAATACATGTATTTGTATATCTATTTTCACACAAATTAACTACTTTTATTTTGCATATAGTTTATATAAATTTACGTTATTTATTGTATTTATATTTATATATACAATACACATTCTTTATTAGTATTTTATTTATTTATTGATATGAGTTTACATTATTTTATATTATTATTTTGTATACCTTTTTATACGTATTTACTTCATTTTATGTGTATTTTATTTATTTTCATAGAAATCTACGTATTTTATGTGTATTCATATATATATTTTGAAAAAATTTACATGGTTTTATATGTATTTTGCATATCTATTTCAATACAAATTTACCTTATTGTATGTGCATTTTGTATATTTATTTTAATACAAATTCAAATATTTATGTGTCTTGGTATAAATATTTTTATAAAGAATGCGTTATTTTATAGGTATTTTGCATCTTAATTTTCATACAAATTTACATTATTTTATTAATATTCTGTATTTATTTTGATACGATTT